>NW_012267764.1:20269-22358 GCF_000151885.1 Dipodomys ordii | reverse complement strand
TAAACTCAAAATGATTCTCAGTTCACTTATAAAGATTGCTTTTTGGTTAATTTTTACAAAATTATTTTTCTGAATTATTTTCTATTCCTTCTCCTTGGTATTCAACAAGTTTGAAAGATGATGTAATCACTAAAATGAAAGTTTGTATGCAGGAAAAAAATTGCTAGTTTATGCAGAAGATGTCTGTGTTTGAGATACAGAGCAATGTTTTTATTCAGCTTTGATTAATTACCAAGCAGTGCCTTAGATTTCAGTACTTTTTTTGCTTTTCCAAAACAACTTTGGCCTTTGCTATTAAATTTCTTGGCTGGGCCAAGAATTAAGAGGCACTACATAATGGCCAATTCTGCTGCATAGAGAACTAGATTCTTTTGTGTCTGCTAAGGCTGCACTGGTTTTATGTGAGAGGAGCCACTGTATCTGTTTTGTTACAACCATCTGAATCAGGACGAGAGAAAATGCATTTCAAAAAGTTTACATCATTGTTGGAAGGTGAGGGTAGTAGTCCTAAATAACTGGGTTAGCAGAAATCAAGAAATGGTAGTTAGAAGCCAATCCATGTAAAAAAATTTAATAAAACACTTTTATTAAATGGTGGGCATGGTGGTGGCGTGCACCTGTCATCTCAGCATTGCAAGGAAGTGCAAACAGAAGGATCAAAATCCAGGACAGTTAGGCAAAAAAAAATGTGAAGAAATACTATCCCTAAAATAATGAAAGCCAAAAGGGTTAGAGATGAAACTCAAGTGGTAGAGTGCCTGCCCAGCAAACATGAGCAACCTCACAACCATCAAAAGAAAAAATAATAGCCCAATAGCCCAGCACTGAAAAATTGAAATAGCAATCAACGTCACCTCAGAGTTTGCTTCGGGTCTTTTTCTTTCTTGTGAAGCTCCTGTGCTTCAATCTTCTCTGGTCCCTGACTCTCCTCACATTTTTAGGCTTCCTTAGTAGACATTTGCTTTTGTTCTGGGCATCGCTATTTCCTTCTCATCCCCAGAATGCAACATTTATAAGTCTAGTATCCTTTTTAGAAGCTAAATGATCCTTGATGAAATTATTGCTACACCATCAAGAAGGATCATTTTCTGAGTGCTTGAAAGGTCTCATCATCACATTTATTTTGCCCCTTACTCCACCCACCCCCTTCTGCAAAGTAAGAATTTTTATTGCTTTCATCTGAGATTTGGGGAAATAAATCAACTGCTAAATCAGCTCTTCTGGGCTTTGAAGCCATCTTCTATAAGCAGCCAACTCACAAGTATTGATGACTGATGAGGATTCAAGGGCCAATTTCTCATCTTGGAATAGTTGTACAAAGGGGTTTTAGTGTACAATCCACCTTTCTTAGTGTCACCCCTCCCATCATTCTCCCTCCACCTCATCTCTCCCCACACCACCCATACCCTCCAATTTCCTAGCTCCATTTTCACATATTCACATTGAATATTATAACTATTCACTTACCATTCATCTCCCCATTTGTCTGGTCTCCCCATGTAACCCCTACATCTCTCAGCTATGTTTTACCTTCTTAGTATACATTTTGGTAAGCTGTCTGTTAATTGTTTAAAGGGATCACACCATGGAAATCCATCTTTTCATATACTACACCTTAGTTATTTTGATCGTATCTAAAGGCATACAGCACTGTATGTGTTTTCATATATGTTTGTATTTTAGATCTTATTTCTACTTATGAGAGAAAACATGCGCAATAACAAAGGAAATACTATGCCCCTTCAAAATTTAAGTACCAATCGAAATCTCAAGGAGAGAGTCTTGTTCAAGTATAAATTTCCTCAAGTTTCTCCAATGACACCACAGAGAGAAGCTCCCTGCTCAGCACAGGCTCAGAGGTGCTGTGCTCAGCACACTGTTAGGTGTGAGGATGAGAGAACAAGGAAGAACCAATTGACAGTGCAGTCTTTTCCTTAGTGACTCTGCTCATCTCCTTCATTGTACCAGTAACTGAGGCTCACAATGCACAAAAGATGAAACTTTAATGTTGGTAGTAATCTCAGAGGTGATAGAAACTAAACCTTTCATGGCAAAGAAGAAGAAACTGACTCAGGAATAAAGTGACCTA
>NW_012267764.1:14865-15874 GCF_000151885.1 Dipodomys ordii | reverse complement strand
TAGTGTTGCATTCATAGCCTTCCTACAATTTGCCTCAAATTTGTACCCAATATGCTTGCAGTAGAGGGGCCTTAGGCACTCTCCAATATTCTGTACGGTTTAATGTTCATTTCCATACCCACTTTTACCATGTGGCTTTGTTCTTGATATACCTGCTGTCCAGTCCCACCTCGATGTTACTCCTTTGGCTTCCCTGTTTCCAACCTACAAACACATATGAACTTGGCTTACTTTTACCCATCCTGCAATCACTAATCCAGATGCTAACTTCTTCCAACAGCCTCTTGGTTAGAGCACCTCTTACATAAGTTGCTATTAGTTCCCTCTGCATATAATTATAACTGGTATTCTATGCTTTGTTCTAAGCATTCCTCTATGCCATCTTCTCTCATCCCCGTGATAATCTTGTAAAGTAACAACCATTATTATGTCAGCTTGCAAATGTGATGTAGGGACTCAGACAGACCACATAACTTCTCCAAGTGACAAGTGGTGTTCTGGAATTCAAACTCAGACAATCTGGCTCCAGAGACTATTCTGAAAACCTTCCTCTACTACCTCCTCTATTAGAGGGCATAGCATCCATCACAGTGTTTACTGGCTATGGCTGCAATTTTCTGTTTATTTTCTCTTGCTCCTTAATGCAAGCCCAGACAAAACCAACTCCTATATGCACTCAATCCTGAATACTAACAGTAAATAAATCATCTGAAAGCAATGTGGTTCTCTTTATTTCTAGTCACAAGTGGGTTTTGAAATGGAATTTGAAGAAGAAATGGAGCAGCAGCACTCCAGTTTGTATGAGCAGAGTAGGAAACCTGAATGGGATCTTGGTAACTTTTTGCCCAAACTAGACTTCACAGTGATCCTACCAATCTTGGTCTTTCAAGTAGCTTGGGTTGTAGATCCAAACCACTGTGAGCACTGCACTGGACACTAACTGTAACTTCATATCTACTAACCATCTTTACCCCATCCCTCTGTGTCCCATAGGCTCCCACCCTCTGGT
>NW_012267764.1:9453-10075 GCF_000151885.1 Dipodomys ordii | reverse complement strand
CGCTACAGGAGGAAGGAAGAGGCATGCTGGGTACTACTCAGCAGAGATGAAATTCCTGGCTTTCATTGTGGTCTTCTTTGATACTACTCTGAGGGGTGCTAAGACATCTTATAACTGAGCGGGGAGGGAAGTCCAGGCTCTCCTTTTAGCTTGTGCTAATGTAGATTTGGTTGGAGAAAAATAGTCCTTTGATTAAAAATTTTCTGTCTCACTTGGCTCGACAGCTTCTGTTCCGGTTCTTTCACTAGAAAAAATTGATTATTTTGTTAGGGCTTTTATTTCTCTGTCTTTTCCCACTGACATTATAGGCTTTTAAATTCATGTGCTTGCCTGGTAAGAGCCTGCTTGCTTGCTTGCTTCCTTCCCCACTTCTTCCTTCCCTCTCCTTCCCTTCCCTTCTCTTTCCTTCCCTTCCCTTCCCTTCCCTTCCCCTCCCTTCCCCTCCCTTCCCTTTCCTTCTCTTCTCTTTCCTTCCCTTCTCTCTTTCCCTCTTTTTTCTTGCTGAGTCCTTCTTATTCTCTGTTGCTCCTTTGCTTTCTTTCTTCAGTTTAATTTAAAATTTCTTTTTATTATCTTCAAGTAATTGTACAAAGGAGTTTTAATTCACACATCAATTTATGGG
>NW_012267764.1:9071-9403 GCF_000151885.1 Dipodomys ordii | reverse complement strand
AAAAATCCATAAGGCTCTTATCTGCAATTAACCATCAGAAAACTGGAAGTGGAGCTGTGGTTCAAAGTGGTAGAATGCTAGCCTTGAGCAAAAGAGCTCAGGGACTGTGTCCAGATCCCGAGTTCAAGCCCCATGACTGAAAAAAAGTAAATGTCTCTTTTGCATAGAATGAGAAGTAAATGTAATGTCTGGCACAAAGAAAGTGCATTAATAGGTGTTAGCTATAGTTATTTGAAGAAAATGTTAGCTTTTACTAATCACATACTACCTTCTGCTCTTATCTCTTCATGTAACTTTCTTGAGCATTTCTTCCATTGATACAATTAAATAAC
>NW_012267764.1:5880-6148 GCF_000151885.1 Dipodomys ordii | reverse complement strand
CCTTTGCTTTCTTTCTTCAGTTTAATTTAAAATTTCTTTTTATTATCTTCAAGTAATTGTACAAAGGAGTTTTAATTCACACATCAATTTATGGGGATAATGTGTTGTGATCAATATTGTCTCTTTCAACCCATTGTAGACAATAAAAAACAATCTCCAGGAACTCACCACAAAGGTATTCGGTGAGTCCAAATATCCTTAACTATCCATTTTTTATCCTTAACTTTTCAGAGTTCTACATTTATTTTACCTGGTAGAAGGCATGGGT
>NW_012267764.1:0-2557 GCF_000151885.1 Dipodomys ordii | reverse complement strand
CTTCCCAGCCCATCCAGCTATTTCTCTTGAATATAGATTTTTTCCTTTCTTCAACTCTCCTAAAAGTCTAATAGACAAATGTGGATCTTCTAGTATATTATTTATGTTTCTCAATTTTCCTAATTTCGATTTCATTTTATCTCTGTACTGCATTTCCAGTAACTTTCTGGACTTAATCTCCAGTTCATTTATTATCTCTTCATCTGCTATTTAACCTCTTTTAGTTGGCACTATATCTAAGATGACTTGGCTACTATTTTACATTTATTCTAGAAGATCTACATATTCTCCCACATGGGAAACTCATTTTTTTCATGTAAGTTTTTATTATGGCTCCCTTTTAGTGGGAATTTTCCTGTTGGTTTTCTTTCATCCTAGGTTGTAGAAATACCTCAAAGTTTTGAATGGTTCAAAAAGTTATCAGTCTAAAATAAATGTTTACAGTAATTGCTTAGATTTATATTCCTATGAAATAGAAACTGCAACTCAATACAGGGTATAACTTTGATTTATTTTAACATACACCTTTAAGTTTTTAGTAAAATTTCTTAGTAGAAAAGATTCTGAATAGTTTTCTGATCTGAAAAATCGAGATTTTCTGCACAGAGATATAATCTTCCAAATTTTCTAGTTTTATGGAAGCGATCGTAGTACCAATTCTTTGTATGCTTTTTTATTGTAAAAATGAGCTAGCCCTAAACCAAGACTTGTGTTTTCATTTGGATTAAGACTTCACTCTCAGGCTGTAGGACCTTCATGAGTTTAAGATATCTCTTGTGTTTGTTAGATGTTTGAGTACTATCACATATGTTTGAATTTCCTGTTTCTAACTTGAGACATCTTTATTTTCCCCATGTGTTCTGACTAAAAGTTATATTTTTCTTGTCTATTCAGTATTTCTATATGTTTATAATACAGGAATTTCTGTTTAACATTAACTTCCAATTCACCAGACTTGCCCAAAAGCTTAGTAAAACTAAGAAATTGTGTTAGGCAACATGCCAGTGCTTAGAGATAATATTAATCATTTTTCTTATTTTGTGTAACTATTTTAGCATACTTAGAAGGACATTAGAATGGATAAGAACACACAGTTAAGCATCAGCTAGATAATTATATCTATTTCTTGGGAAAATTACACTGCCTTTTTAAGACTGACCTAATTTAAAGAAGTAATAGTCTAGCTGGATGCTGGTGGCTCATACCTATAATCCTAGCTACTCAGGAGGCTGATATCTGAGGATCACAGTTTGAGGCCAGCTTGGGCAGAATAGTCTCCATGAGACTTTTTAAACTGTTTTATTTTTTTCATTGGTCGTGGGGCTTGAACTCTAGGCCTGGGAGCTGTCCCTCAGCTCTTCAGCCACATTACCACTTCTAGCCTTTTCTGTCTATGTGGTGCTGAGGAATCGAACACAGGACCTCATGCATGAAAGGTAAGCACTCTACAGCTAAGCCACCTTCCCAGCCCCTCCATGAGACTTTTTAAAATGTTTTATTATAACGATGCTGTACAGAAGAGTTACAGTTACATGAGTAAGGCAATGAGTACATTTCTTGTCGAGCATTGTTACCCTTTCCCTTGTCCCACTATCCCTTCCCTCCCCCACATCCCTAACTCCTCCCCCCTAAAGTTGTAAAGTTCATTTCCAATGTACTGTCTTGTGGGTGTCATTGTTCAATGGGTCATTCTGTATCCTTGTTTCAGTGTTTTGTTAGTTCCCTTCCCCTCCCCAAATTAGACAAATGTATATACAAGATGCAGGGTACCCAAATCAAGTACAATAACAACAGAGAATATACCATAGGGGAAAGAACATAGAAAGGTAACAAAAAAAACATAGTATATTTAAAACAACAACAACAACAAAGAAAAACCTCTTGTGTCCATATCTTGGGGTACATTTCATTTAGCATCATCTTATATGGTCATATGTACATAGCTTTTGAGCTTTTCTGCTCATCTGATAAAATTATCCTTGACGTAAACTAATTATTGAAAATGAGGGTAACCATGAGACCTATAGTTCTTTGAATCTGGCAACTATGTTTATTGCAGCATGATTCACCATAGCTAAGATATGGAACTAACCCAGATGCCCCTCAGTAGATGAATGGATCAAGAAAATGTGGTATATGTATATACAATGGAATTCTATGCCTCCATCAGAAAGAATGACACTGCCCCATTTGTTAGGAAATGGAAAGGTTTGGAAAAAAATCCATAAGGCTCTTATCTGCAATTAACCATCAGAAAACTGGAAGTGGAGCTGTGGTTCAAAGTGGTAGAATGCTAGCCTTGAGCAAAAGAACTCAGGGACTGTGTCCAGATCCCGAGTTCAAGCCCCATGACTGAAAAGAAGTAAATGTCTCTTTGGCATAGAATGAGAAGTAAATGTAATGTCTGGCACAAAGAAAGTGCATTAATAGGTGTTAGCTATAGTTATTTGAAGAATATTATTAAAATGTTAGCTTTTACTAATCACATACTACCTTCTGCTCTTATCTCTTCATGTAACTTTCTTGAGCATTTCTTCCATTGATACAATTAAATAAC
>NW_012267763.1:18427-19682 GCF_000151885.1 Dipodomys ordii | reverse complement strand
ATAAGCAGAAGGAGAAGCAGAAGGAGAAGGAGAAGCAGAAGGAGAAGCAGAAGCAGGAGGAGAAACAGGATGTAATTGTAATTGTGACTCAACCGTACAGTATCTTAAAAAAAATTAAATTAAATTTAAAAAAGGCGTTTGGGAAAAGGGCTGTAGTATATTGTGCAACTAAATAAATTAATTATAACATAAAGAAAACAAAGAAGAAAGACAAATGGCCTAATTGTACTTTATGAAATGCTCAGCATCATTAATCACTAGGAATATTCCATTCAAAACCACAATGAGATACCATTTCATGCCCCTTAGAAACTGCTTTAAAAAGTAGAAAATGAAAATAGGCATTAGGAATGTAAAATGATGCATCAATGTGGAAAACAGTATGGTAGTTCCTCACGAAAGAAAGAAAGAAAGAAAGGAAGAGGAATAAAGGAAGGAAGGAAAGAAGGAAGGAAGGAAAAAAGGAAGGAAAAAGGAAAGAAAATCAAACATACAAGTGCTAAAGGATCCAGCATCTTCTTTTCCAGAAATATGTCAAAAAAAACTAAATAAGTGAATAAACCGGATGCAGGAATTTAAGGTCAGATTTGCACACTCATATTCATAGTGGCCTATTCACAAGATTTAAAAGACAGAATCAGGGGCTGGGAATGTGGCTTGGTGGTAGAGTCCTTGCCTAGCATGCATGAAGCCCTGGGTTCGATTCCTCAGTACCACATAAACAAAAAAAGCCAGAAGTGGCACTGGGCTAGCTTTGAGCACAGAGAGGCTCAAAGACAGTGCCCAGGCCACGAGTTCAAGCTCCAGGACCAGCAAAAAAGAAAGAAAGAAACAACCCTTGTATGTGTGGATGAAATTCTGAGTCTTAATTCTCAGCATTGTATGGGCTGGAAAGGTGGCTCAGTGGTAGAGTGCTTCTCTTGCATGCATGAGGCGCTGGGCTCGATTCCTCAGCACCACATAAGCAAAAAGTAAAAAGCCGGAAGTGGTGCTGTGGCTCAAGTGGTAGAGCGCTAGCCTTGAGCTGAAGAACTGAGGGACAGTGCCCAGGCACAGAGTTCAGGCCCCACCACCGGACCCAAAAATAATAAAAGTGAAAGACCTCTATGATGAAAACTTTAAAATCTTAAAAAAGGAAATCAACACAGAACTTAAAAATGGCAAAACCTCCCATGCTCCTGGATTGGAAAGATTAACATCGTGAAAATGGCAATACTTCCCAAGGCTATCGACAAATTCAATGCAATCCCTATCA
>NW_012267763.1:15237-16205 GCF_000151885.1 Dipodomys ordii | reverse complement strand
AAGGACAGTGCCCAGGCCATGAGTTCAAGCTTCAGGACCTGCAAAAAAAAAAAAAAGACAGAACCAACCCTTGTATTTGTGGATGAAATTCTGAGTCTTAATTCTCAGCATTGTAAAGGAAGGAAATTCTGATGCACACTGTGATATGGATGAATCTTTAAGACTTCATGTCATGCTGTCAATAAAATAGTCACAGAAAAAAAAAGAAAACGCACTTTACAACTTTGGTGCGGGGGTGGGGGAGAATGGGGGATCGGGGGCATGGAGGCTGGCCAGGGATTTGTAGGGTAAACAAAAGGGGAGGCTGCAATGCTTAATAAGAAATGTACTCATTATCTTGGCTACGTAATTGTAACCCTTCTGAACAGTATGCTCACAAAAAAATAAAAATAAAAATAAAGAGTACCTGGGGTTAGAGCGAGGAAGCGAGTGGCGCCGGGGCAGTGCTTGTGGAGCAGAGCACGAGAGGGGTGGGGTTAGTGCAAGGAAGCTGGCCGCGCGGGGGTGGGCTTGTTGAGCAGAACACGAGAGGGGTGGGGTTAGGGATGAGGAAGTGAGCTTTGCAGGGGTGGGGTTTGCTGAGGGGCCAGCGGAGAGGCAGAGAGCCTGAGGAGCTGAGGAGCCTGCAGAGTGCTGACACGTGTGGGAAGGAGAAAACAAAAGCCTGCCCCTTTAGGTTGCAGCTGCTCCTAGTTCTGACAGAGCTCAGGACGCGGCAGGGGTTTGTGGAGCAGAGCACGAGAGGGGAGAGGCAAGGGTGAGGAAGGGATCAGGGCTTAGGTATGGGGTCTAGGTATACAGAGGGGCCAGCGGAGGGTCTCCTTAGGCAGGCGGGGCTCGGCTGACGGGGTTGAGGGTCTTAGGCCGGCGGGGCTCAGCTGAGGGGCCAGCAGAGAGGCAGAGAGCCTGAGGAGCTGAGGAGCCTGCAGAGTGCTGACACCTGTGGGAAGGAGAAAACAAAAGCCTGC
>NW_012267763.1:10072-12007 GCF_000151885.1 Dipodomys ordii | reverse complement strand
TTTTTTTTATGTGTTTCTGTTAGCTAGATTCTGTTAGCTAGAATCTTGTTAAGGCTCTTTGCATCTGTGTTCATCAAGGACATTGTCCTGTAATTCTCCTTTTTGGTTGGGTCTTTCTGGTTTGGGGATGAGTGTGATATTGGCTTCGTAGGGGGACACAGTTAAAATTTCTTCTACTGTTGGTAGTCTTGACCCAGGGGCGCTGTTCCTGGCTTGGGCATTTAAGCTCCCTTTCTGGGGCACTCTTGTTCTGGCCTGGCCAGCAGAGTGTGCTCCACGGGCTGGTGGAGCTCTCGAACAGTTCCCAGTTTTAGTGGGTCCTGTGGTCCGGGTTTTGGGGGTAGGGAGTCTAGGTCAGGGTCTGGGGATTCCCTCCAGCTCTGGTCTCCCTTGAGGGATACACTGTCCCCTGTGGGGTACTCACCCTGGAGCTGGTTGTTTCTGTGTGGTGTAGGTCGTCATTTGTTGTTACAATCCGAGTTCAGTTTGGCTGGTTGCGGGCAGGGCTGGCTGATGGTGGGTCTGTTTGATTCTTTTCTGTCTCTGCCTCTATCGAAGCTGTCGGGTCCACAGTGTCCACGCTCAGGCGGCTTCTGCGCGGTGATCTGCAGGCAGCCCCCTGTGTCTCTGGGATGCCAGGTTGTAGAGATCGGTGGGTCTGACACCGGTGCCTCAGGCGGCTCTGCGCAGGTGATCTGCAGGCAGTCCCCTGTACCTCTGGGACCTGGGCGGCCCCTGCCATGTCATCATGATCGGGCGGGTCTGGTGCCTCAGTGCGGGTGGTCTGCAGACAGTTCCCTTTGTCGCCCTGCCGGTGCCGGGCAGCTTTGGTGGGATGGAGCCTCTCTGCTCGGGTGGAGAGTGAGGGGTGGGGGTGGGATCTTCGAGGAGACTCCCGGCTGGTAGGTTTCTCTGCTCGTGGTGATCAGCTGGTCTGCAAACCGGTAACTCAGGCGGCTTCTGTGCGGGTGATCTGCACGCGGCCCCCTGTGTCTCTGGGGCTCCGGCAGCCCCCGCTGGGCCGGCTGGCTGCGGCTTGGCACACTGCCGCACGGCCAGTAAAGGTTGGGGGAGGGGTCTTCGCTCTTCTCTGTTCTGTAATTCTTCTTTTCCTCCCTTTCTTTTTTGTTATTTTCCACCTCCTGTTTTTCTCTGAGTGTTCGTCTTTTTGCTGTTGTCAGTCTCTTGGGGAGATTAAGTGTTGGAACTTGAACTCTCTTTTTGGTTGGGGAAAGCTGTGGCGTTTCCCTACTGTCCCGTCACCATCTTGGTCCCCCTTTATTTATCTTTAATAATAGGTCCTGAGTTCAAGCCCCAGGACCAGCACAAAAATAGGTTTTTTTCATCATACAGGTTTGATACACATTTTATTAGGCATACAAAGGGATTCTATTTCTTTTTGGTCACTTGTGTCCTATGGTTTCCCACAAGGTAGGCAAGCACTTCAGCTCTTAACCCTGGCCCTTTTTATCCAGACCTTAATGCATGTTGTTTTCCTCTCACTGTGGGTACTTTGAGAAGAAAACACACAGTATTAGGATAAAATGTGGGGACCCATTTGGGATGGACCTCATCAGAGCTTGCTCTCATTAACTCATGCCTTGTCCAGGCAGCTGGTCTTTCTCCCAAGTCTGCATCAAGTTTTCATCTATACTTTCATGTTAGTCCTGGGGCCAGGAGAAGGGGGTGAAGGCATGTGAGGAAGGGCAGCCTATCACTTCCTGCTTGGTAAGTTTGTGCCTATCAGAACAACTTCAGTGACCCTAGGCCCCTACCCAGCCTCCGAGTCTTCACTACACTTTCACCTTTGCTTTTGGTCATGTGCTTTTCAGTGCCTGTGGGTTTGGGGGCTGAGGGATGTTTGGAAAAAGTTGGTAATTAATTTGTCAATCCTAGAGCTTGAACTGAGGGCCTGGGTGCTGTCTCTGAGCTCTT
>NW_012267763.1:0-7427 GCF_000151885.1 Dipodomys ordii | reverse complement strand
ATAAGATTGCTGAGTGGCTTAGGGTATGTGTTAGGGTATGAGATTGGGTTAGGGCACACGTTGGGTTGTGAGTATGTGTCAGGGGTACATGTTAGGGAACATGTTAAAATAGTGTTTGGATTTAATGCAGAGTAGGGTACATGTTAGGGCATGTATTTGGGGTAGGTTTGGGGTACATGTTAGGGGTGCACATAAACCTTTATGGTTTAGAGTACTCTTAGAGTACTTGATTCTGTACATATTAATGGTTAGGGTACGTATTAGGATACATGGTACGGTTATGGTATGTGTTCAGGATTGTTAGGGTTAAGGTACATGTTAGGGTTAGGGCACATATTAGAGTACGTGTAAGGGTACACTTTGGGTACATGTTAGGGTACATGTAAGGATCACTTGGAGTACGTGTTAGGGTACTTGTTAGGATACATGTTAATGTTTACCATACATTTTATGGTAGGTTAGAGTACATGTTGGCGTATGCATTTTCGTCAGGGTACATGTTAGGATGTGAGTATGGGCCAGAGTTAGGGTGTATGATGGAGTATATGTTAGGGAACATTTTAGGGTACATGTTAGGGTTAAGGTGCGTGTTAGGACTAAGGCCATTGCTAGAGTATGTGTCAGGTTATATATTTGGGGTACATGTAAGGTTTTAGTGGGTAGGGAATTTATTAGGATATGTGTTATTAGTACATGGGTTAGGACATACGTTAGGGTATTGGTTAGGGTTATGGTTTTGGTTATTTTTAGGGCATGTGTTAGAGTATGAGGTTACATTTGGGGTACTTGTAAGGGTACCTAGGCTTAGAGTACATGCTAGGGAGCTATTCAGACTATGGGTTAATGTTTAGATTACATGTTGCACATCTCAAGGTATGTGGTAGGTTTAGGACATAGCTAGGGTATTGCTTAAGGTTAGGGTTGGGTTTGGGTTAGTGTTAGGGTACATTTGGGGTACATGTTAATGTGCTTGTAAGAGTATCTGTATGTGTTAGGGTACTTGTTACTGTGTGTGTTAGTGGTTGAGGTACATGTTAATATACACGTTAGGATTCAGGTATATGTCAGGGTATGTGTAAGAGTATTAATGTTTGGGTTAGTTTTTGTGTGCAGGTGAGTTAAGGTATATCTAAGGGTAACTATGATTTAGAGTACATGTTAGAGTCCTTGTTACCATATTTGTTGTATGGGTTATAATTTGTTAGGGTACATTCAAGGTACACGTATAGTTTTTAGAGTACGTGTTTGGGTACATTTTACCATATGGGTTAGTGTCCAGAGTATGTTTAGTGTTTTCCAGTACTATTGGTAAATCTGTTAGGTTTAAAATACATCTTGAAGTCCAGTACATGATATGTATTAGTTATAGTACATGTTAGGGTATGGGTTTGGGTTAGGTTACAAATTAGGGGCTTAGTATGGGCCAGAGTTAGAGTACGTATATATGTTAGAGAACATGTTAGGATACATGTTAGAGTCATGGCAAGTTCTAGGCTACTGTTATGTCATAAATTTGGATACATGTATCATTTAGGCTACATAACAAGATGTGTGCTTATGTTAAGGGTTCATGTTAAGATATGTGATGGGGTATGTGTTTTAGGGTATTAGGGTTATGGTTTTGGTTAATGTTAAGACATGTGTTAGGGAATATGTTAGGTTACATTTGGGGATAGAGTACTTGTAAGGGTACCTGCATGGTTTTGAGTATGTTCTAGGGAACTAATTAGGATATGGGTTTAGATGATGTGTTAGGATTAGGGTACATGTTAGGGTATGTATCACAGTTAAGGCAGTAGTAGGGTATTACTTAGAGTTGGAGTTAGAGTTAGTGTTAGTGTTCATTTGGGATACATGTTAGGGTGCATGTGAAGGTATCTGTATGTGTTAGGGTACTTGTTATTGTATGTGTTAGTGGTTAGGGTACACGTTAGTATACATGTTCCCATTCGTTAGGGCATGCGTAAGGGTATTGTTTGGGTTAGTTTTTGTATTAAGGTATGAGTTAGGGTACATATAAAGGTAACTATGGTTTATTGTACATTTTGTTAATATATCTGTTATGTATTGGAGTATATGTTAGGATAGGTGTCAGGGTATGTGTTGAGGTACATGTTAAGGTATATGTTGGAGTTAGGATAATTGATAAGGGATTTGTTGGCGTTATGGTCTGGGTTAGGGTTAGAACACACATTAGGGTATGTTACAGAATGTGTTAAAGTTAGGGTACTTGATTGGGGTAGGGTTATGGTTACTGTTAGGGTTAGGGCACATGTTAGGATATGTGTTATGGTACATTGGGGGTACCCATTAGGGCACAGGTAAGGGTACCTGTGTAGATTACAATATTTGTTACAGTATATTAGGGTGTATATTAGGGTATATCTTAGGGTTAAGGAACATGTTAGGGTAAGTTGGAGGTACATGTTAGAGTACGTGTATGGACACATGTATTAGAGTACGGGTTAGGACGCTTGTTAGAGCATGTGTTAGTGGTTAGGCTACATGTTAGGGTATATGTTAAGGTCAGGATTAGGGTTTTGGTTAGAGTATGTTAGGGTACATTCAGGGTGCATGTATGGGTTATAGAGTATATGTTAAGGCTCTTGTTACCATATGTGTTAGTGTCTAGAGCATGTTTAGTGTGTTAGAGTGAAAATACCATTGGGAAATCTGTTACGGTTAAGATACATGTTAAAGCTAGGACACATATTAGGGTGTATATTAGTTTACTTTGGGGTACATGTTACGGTGCATGTAAGGGTTCTTGTATAGTTTTGAGTACATGCTAGAGTATTTGTTAGGATATGAGTGTTTTGAGTGTACTAGGATACATGATATGTTTGGCACATGTTAGGGTACATATACTGGTACATGTATGACTTATAGTACAGGATAGAGTTCTTGTTAGGAGACACATTAATGTGTTAGATTTAGGGAACATGTTTGGGCATGTGTCAGGGTTATGATATGATTTGGGTTAGGCAACATATTAGGAGGTGTGTTGGCATAAGAGTACATGTAAGGTTTACTGTATGTGAGTGGTTAGGGTACATGTAATGTCTAGGGCACATGTTAGAATATCTTTTAATTTTTATCTTTAGTTAGGGTATACATTAAAGCGTTTGGGGTACATGCTAGGGTATATGTAGGAGTAACTATATGGTTCAAAGTTCACATAAGAGTAACTGCTATGATAAAGGCTAAAATTTATAGTACGTGGTAGGGATTGTGTTACAGTTAGGGTATGTGTTAGGGTTTAGGTATGTGTTATGGTATATATTAAGGGTAAGGGTGCCTCAGCACTCAGGCCCACTGTGGGGACACTCAGCCACCACGAGGACAACACTCTGGCCCACTGTGGGGACACTCAGCACTCAGACCCTCCGTGGGGACACTCACTACCCCCCCCCCACATGCCCAGCGCTGATTCCACTCTTGTCACCTGGGAGGAATCCTGGGCAGCCTGAGGCACAGGGTTGGGTCCCCAGCACATACACATGCCAGCCACCTGCCGTACCCACCCTCAGCCTCTGCTGCCATTTGTGCCTACACTGACTCCAGACCTCAGGCCACTGAAGAAGACCTAGGAGCATAAATGAAACCCCAGAAAGACCCTGACCTCCAGGAGACCCTGACCCCAGGTCTAGGAGACGGTCCCCCAGGAGACCCTGACACCCAGGAGACCTTGACCTCCAGGTCTAGGAGACCTGACCCCCAGGAGACCCTGTCCCCTAGGTCTAAGAGGCATCTCTGCCACTGCCTTTGATCTCAACCCGTGCCTGGACCCTTGTCCTCAAGGTCTGACCACGCCATGGCCACTCGTTCCCTGTCCCCAAACACCCCAGGGCTTGGAGGAGGGGACCCTGCCCCTTCTACCATGCCCTGTCCACCTGACCCCCATCTCCTGACCCCTCCTCCTGACCTCCTCCACCTGAGCCCTCCTCCTGACCCAAGTACCCCTTCCCTCACACCTGCACAGACCCAGACTCCTCCCCCTGCACAGGTGTGCTGAGCTCCAGTACATGGTCGGGTCACACAGGTTCAGGACTTGTTTGTGCTTTTCTTTTCTTTGCCCCCCCCCCCCCCCCGCCTCACCGTCTGGTGCTCACTCTGCCTGTAGGCCTTCCCGCGACTGAGCCCCAAGGGAAATCCTAGCTCCGCCCCTCCCCACAAGCCCCTCCCCTCCTGCAACTCCGCCCTTCTCAAGGCCCCACCCCTCCCCAGCGCCCCGCCCCACAGGAAACCCAGACTCCGCCCAGTGAGACAAACCCTGCATCTCCAAGCCTCACCGAGCACCGCCACCAAGAGAGGGCTTGGTGAGAAATGCCGGCCCCACCCCGCAGCCCAGCCCCGCTGGCCCCACCCACGGGGTTCGCCTAACCCCCTTCTCTTCCTCCCCAGCTGCCATTACTTTCCCGAGACTAGCCATGGGCCCCGCGGCTGCGAACTCCCATGACCATAGCCAGCGCATTCTACAGTGCTGGCCCACCACCATTGGTCAGCTGCCTGCGGCTGGGGCGCCTCTTGGCGCAGGGCAGGTGGAGCCTCTGTGGGGACCAGGGCATGGCCTGAGGACCGGGCGGGGTCTTCCGGCTGTGCAGGAGCAAGCGGGGCCGGGAAGCTACTTCCAGGCTACTGCAGGGTTCCCAACAAGCAGACACAGGCCCAGGCCCCATGCCAGTGACCCTGCCCCTCCTCTGGAGCCCCAGGCTATACCGACACTGAGGCAGGTCCCTGCCAGCCACCGAAGGGACAGGCGCCCAGGCCTCTATGCTGAAGCCTGAGGTCGATTCCCTGCTTCCAGGTCCACAGGGCTGTGCAGCATGCCCCAAGGTGGCCACTGAGCTTCGCTGACAGTGCTCACTGCCAGCCCAGCCCTGGGCGGGGCTTGTTGGGGGGGGTGGGGGGTAGAGAGAGGAAGTGAGAGGCCCAGGGGCTGAGCTTGTGGGGCAGAGCACAGGAGGGGCGGGGCAGGAGAGAGGAAGTGAGTAGTGTATGGGTGGGCTTGTGGGGTAGAGAACAGGAGGGGTGGGGAAGGAGAGGGAGTGAGCAGTGTGGGCGGGGCTTGTGGGGTAGAGTGGGAGGGGTGGAGAGGGAGTGGGTAGTAGGTGGGCAGGGCTTGTGCGGAAGAGCTTGGGAGCAGGAGAGGAAGTGAGCAGTGAATGGGGCAGGGTCTGGGGAGCAGAGTATGGGAGCAGTGGGGCAGGAGAGAGGAAGTGAGGGGTGTGGGGACGGGTCTTGTGGGGCAGAGCAGGTGTGGTGCAGGGCTGGGCCAGAGGGCTGGACTGGCTTGGGTTGGTTCTGTCTAAGGCAGGCACACTTGCGGATGGCTCCTGCAGCTCCTTCCTCTCAGAGCACGAGGTGTCTTAGGGCCTACAGAGCTGGGCGGGTCCACTATGCACCTGAGGCAAGCATTGCTTCAGGACCCGGTCCTGTCAGGGGCCAGGGGCTTTTCTCCCGGGAAGCGCCTGGAGGTCCTGCACATTCAGATTGTTTGTGGAGTAGGCGGGACACAGTGCCCTGGGGGGACCTTGAGGTGACTGTGTAGCCATGCAGAACTGAGCGGAGAACGAGAGGCCTCCAGCCAGGTGCAGACAGGGCCTGGGTGCTGGTGTGGAAGTGTATGGAGCAGTGCGACCTGCCTCTCCTGGTGTGTCATTTGAGCACATTCTCAGGTGACTTCCGTGCGGCCAGGCCCTGAGCCAGGCGGCCAGAAATGTCTAGACCCAGGCCTGGTTGCGGCTGTCTGTAGAAGTGTGTGGAGCAGTGTGCCTGCCTCTCCCAGTGCGTCCTTTGAGCACATTCTGAGGTGATGTCGGTGCAGCCAGGCCCTAAGCCAGGTGGCCAGAAGTGTCTAGGCCCAGGCCTGGATGCGGGTGTCTGTGGAAGTGTGTGGAGCAGTGCAGCCTGCCTCTCCTGGTGTGTCATTTGAGCACATTCTGAGGTGATGTCGATGCAGCCAGGCCCTGAGCCAGGCATCTGGAGCTGTCTAGGCCCAGGTCTGGGTGCGGGTATATGTGGAAGTGTGTGGAGCAGTGTGGCATGCCTCTCCCAGTGTGTCATTTGTGCACATTCTGAGGTGAGTTGGGTGCGGCCAGGCCCTAAGCTGGGTGGGTGGAGCTGTCTAGGCCCAGGCTTGGGTGCAGGTATCTGTGGAAATGTGTGGAGGAGTGTGGCCTGCCTCTCCCAGTGTGTCCTTTGAGCACATTCTGAGGTGACTTGGGTGATGCCAGGCCCTGAGCCGTCTAGGACTAGGCCTGACTGCAGGTGTCTGTGGAAGTGTGTGGAGCAGTGTTGCTGGCCTCTTCTGGTTTGTGATTCATGCCCTTCCTGAGGTGACTTCGGTGCGGCCAGGCCCTAAGCCAGGCGGCTGGAACTCTCTAGGCCCAGGCCTGGGTGCAGTTGTCTGTGGAAGCGTGTGGAGCAGTGCGACCTGACTCTCCCGGTGTGTCCTTTGAGCACATTCTGAGGAGACAACAGTGCGGCCAGGCAGTGAGACAGTCGGCCAGAGCTGTCTAGACCCAGGCCTGGGTGCGGGTGTCTGTGGAAGTGTGTGAAGCAGTATGGCCGGCCTGTCCCGGTGTGTCATTTATGTCCTTCCTGAGATGACTTTGGTGGGGCCAAGGCCTGAGCTAGACGGCTGGAGCTGTCTAGGCCCAGGCCTGGATGCGGGGGTGTGTGGAAGTGTGTGGAGCAGTGGGGCCTGCCTCTCCCAGTGTGTCATTTGAGCACATGCTGAGGTGACTTCGGTGTGGCCAGGCCCTGAGCCAGCATCCGGAGCAGTCTAGGCCCAGGACATGGTGTGGGAGTCTGTGGAAGTGTGTGGACCAGTGTGGCCTGCCTCTCCTGGTGTGTTATTTATATCCATCCTGAGGTGACTTCGATGTGCCAGGCCCTGAGGAGGCGTCTGGAGCTGTCTAGGCCCAGGCTGGGTGCCAGGGTGTGTGGAAGTGTGTGAAGTGGGGCCTGCCTCTCCCGGTGTGAATTTTGAGCATATGCTGAGGTGACTTCGGTGTGGCCAGGCCCTGAGCCAGGCATCTGGAGCTATCTAGGCCAAAACCTGGGTGCAGGTATCTGGAAGTGTGTGGAGCAGTGTGGCCTGCCTCTCCCAGTGTGTCACTTATGTCCTTCCTGAGGTGACTTGGGTGTGGCCAGGCCCTGAGCTAGGTGTCTGGAGCTGTCTAAACCCAGGCCTGGGTACAGGTGTCTGTGGAAGTATGTGGAGCAGTGTGGTCTGACTCTCCCGGTGTGTCCTTTGAGCACATTCTTAAGTGAATTGGGTGCCACCAGGCCCTGACCCGACTAGGCCCAGGCCTGGGTGCGAGTGTCTGTGGAAGTGTGAGGAGCAGTGAGGCCTGCATTTTCCTGTGTGTCATACATGCCATTCCTGAGGTGACTTCAGTGAGGCCAGGCCCTAAGCCAGA
>NW_012267762.1:17585-18646 GCF_000151885.1 Dipodomys ordii | reverse complement strand
AGGAAGGAAGGAAGGAAAGAAGGAAGGACAAGAGGAAGGGTGGGAGGAAGAAGGGTGGGAGAGAGAGAGAAGGAAGGAAAGAAAGAACAAAGAAAAAAAGGAAGGAAGGAAAGAAAGAAAGAAAGGAGGGAGGAAGAAAGGAGGGAGCAAGAAAGGAGGCAGGAAGAAAAAAAGAAGGAAAGAAGGAAGGGAAGGAAGGGAGAGAAAGAAAGAAAGAGAGGGAGGGAGGGGGAACAGGAAGAGGAAGGAAGGAAGCAAGGAAGGAAGGAAGGAAGGACAAGGGGAAGGGTGGGAAGAAGGGAGGGAGAGAAAGAGAGAGAAGAAAGGAAGGGAGGAAGGAATGAACGAATGAACAAACGAAGGAAAGAAGGAAAGAAGGAAGGGAAGGAAGAGAAGGAAGGAATGAATGAAGGGGAAGGGGAAGAGGAGGGATATAGAAAAAAGACAGAGGGAGGGAGGAAAGGATGGAACAAGGAAGGGAGGAAGAGAGAGAAAGGGAGAGGGGAGGGAGAAAGAAAGAAAGAAAGAAAGAAAGAGGGGGGAGGGAGGGACGGAGGGAGGGAGGGAAGAAGGAAGGAAGGATGAAGGAAGGGAAGATAGAAAGAAAGGAAGGAAGGAAGGAAGGAAAGAGGGAGGGAGGCAGAGAGGGCAGAAGGAAGGAAGGAAAGAAGGAAGGGTGGTAAGTAGGGAGAGATGGAGAGAAAGAGAGAAGGAAGGAAAGAAGGAAGGAAAGGAAGAAAGGAAAGAAGGAAGGGAAGGAAAGAAAGAGAAGAAAGAAAGAAAGAAAGAAAGAAAGAAAGAAAGAAAGAAAGAAAGAAAGAAAGAAAGAAAGAAAGTGGGAGGGAGGGAGGAAGGAAGGAAGGACAGACGGACAAGAGGAACGGTGGGAAGAAGGAAGGAAGGGAGAGAAAGAGAGAGAAGGAAGAAAAGAAGAAAGGAAGGAAGGAAGGGAAGAAAGAAAGAAAGAGGGGGAGGGAGGAAGAAAAAATAAGGAAAGAAGGAAGGGAAGGAAGGACGAAAGAAAGAAATGGAGGAGGAGGAAGGAAGGAAGAAAGGCAAGA
>NW_012267762.1:10928-11950 GCF_000151885.1 Dipodomys ordii | reverse complement strand
GGAAGGAAGGAAGGAAGGCAAGACAAGAGGAAGGGAGGGAGGGAGAGAAAGAGAGAGGAGAAAGGGAAGGAACGAACGAACAAACGAAGGAATGAAGAAAGAAGGAATGGAATGAAGAGAAGGAAAGAAGGAGGGAAGGAACAGGAAGGAAGGAAGGAAGGAAGGAAGAATGGAAGGGGAGGGAGATAGAAAAAAGAGAGAGGGAGGGAGGAAGGCAGGGAGGAAAGGATGGAACAAGGAAGGGAGGAAGGGAGGGAGAGAGAGAGAGAAAGGGAAAGGGGAGGAAAGAAAGAAAGAGGGAGGGAGGGAGGAAGGAAGGAAGGACGGACAAGAGGTACGGTGGGAAGAAGGGAGGGAGGGAGAGAAAGAGAGAGAAGGAAGGAAAGAAGAAAGGAAGGAAGGAAGGAAGAAAGAAAGACAGAAAGAAAGACTAAAAGAAAGAAAGAAAGAATGGGAGGAGGACTAGAAGGAGGAGGAGGAGGAGGAAAGAAAGAAGGAAGGAAGGAAGGAAGGGAGGAATGAAGGAAGGAAGGACAAGAGGAACGGAGGGAGGGAGAAAAAGAGAGAGGAGAAAGGGAAGGAAAGGACAACCAAATGAAGGAAAGAAGGAATGGAAGGAAGAGAAGGAAAGAAGGAGGGAAGGAACAGGAAAGAACGAAGGAAGGAAGAAAGGAAGGGGAGGAAGATAGAAAAAAAGACAGGGAGGGAGGAAGGGAGGGAGGAAAGGATGGAACAAGGAAGGGAGGAAGGGAGGGACAGAGAGAAAGGCAAAGGGGAAGAAAGAAAGAAAGAAAAAAGAGAGAGAGGGAGGGCGGGAGGGAGGGAGGAAGGAAGGACGGACAAGAAGAACGGTGGGAAGAAGGGAGGGAGGGAGAGAAAGAGAGAGAAGGAAGGAAAGAAGGAAGAGAAGGAAGGAACGAAGGAAAGAAGGAAGGGAAGGAAGAAAGAAAGTGGGAGGGAGGGTGGGAGGAAGGAAGGAAGGAAAGAAGGAAGGACAAGAGGAAGGGTGGGAGGAAGAAGGG
>NW_012267762.1:5572-6678 GCF_000151885.1 Dipodomys ordii | reverse complement strand
AGGGAAGGAACGAACAAACGAAGGAATGAAGGAAAGAAGGAAGGGAAGGAAGAGAATGAAAGAAGGAGGGAAGGAACAGGAAGGAAGGAAGGAAGGAAGAAAGGAAGGAGAGCGAGATAGAAAAAAGAGAGAGGGAGGGAGGAAGGGAGGGAGGAAAGGATGGAACAAGGAAGGGACGAAGGGAGGGAGAGAGAGAAAGGGAGAGGGAATGAAAGAAAGAAAGAAAGAAAGAGGGAGGGAAGGAGGGAAGGAAGGATGGAAGCAAGGAGGGAGGGAGGGAGAGAGGGAGGGAGGGAGGGAAGGAAGAAAGGAAGGAAGCAAAGAGGGAAAGAAGGAAGGACGGAAGGAAGGAAAGAAAAGAGGAAGGGTGCGAAGAAGGGAGGGAAGGAGAGAAAGAGAGAAGGAAGGAATGAAGGGAAGAAGGAAAGAAAGAAAGGAAGGAAGAAAGGGAGAGGAGGAGGAGGAAGGAAGGAAGGAAAGAAGGAAGGAAGGGAGGGAGGAAAGGAGGGGAGGGAGATAGAAAAAAGAGGGAGGGAGGGAGGAAGTGAGGGAGGAAAGGATGGAACAAGAAAGGGAGGGAAGGAGGGAGAGAGAAAAAGGGAGAGGGGAGGAAAGAAAGAAAGAAAGAAAAGAGAGAATGAAAGAAAGAAAGAGGGAGGGAGGGAGGAAGGAAGGAAGGACGGACAAGAGGAACGGTGGGAAGAAGGGAGGGATGGGAGAGAGAGAAGGAAGGAAAGAAGAAAGAAAGGAAGGAAGGAAGGAAGGACGGACAAGGCGAACGGTGGGAAGAAAGGAGGGAGGGAGAGAAAAAGAGAGAAGGAAGGAAAGAATGAAAGGAAGGAAGAAAGAAAGAGGGGGGGAGGAAGAATAAAAGAAGGAAAGAAGGAAGGGAAGGAAGAAAGAAAGAAAGAAAGAAAGAAAGAGAAAGAAAGAAAGAAAGGAGGAGGAGGAAGGAAGGAAGGAAGGAAGGCAAGACAAGAGGAAGGAAGGGAGGGAGAGAGAGAGGAGAAAGGGAAGGAAAGAACGAACAAATGAAGGAATGAACGAAAGAAGGAAGAGAAGGAAAGAAGGAGGGAAGGAACAGGAAGGAAGGGAGGGAGGGAGGG
>NW_012267762.1:5309-5522 GCF_000151885.1 Dipodomys ordii | reverse complement strand
TAAGGAAGGAACAAGGAAGGAAGGAAGGGAGGGAGAGAGAGAAAGGGAGAGGGGAGGAAAGAAAGAAAGAAAGAGAGAAAGAAAGAGGGAGGGAAGAAAGGAAGGAAGGAAGGAAGGAAGGACAAGAGGAAGGGAGGGAGGGAGAGAAAGAGAGAGGATAAAGGGAAGGAACGAACGAATAAACGAAGGAATGAAGGAAAGAAGGAATGGAAG
>NW_012267762.1:2255-4673 GCF_000151885.1 Dipodomys ordii | reverse complement strand
AGGGAGGAAAGGATGGAACAAGGAAGGGAGTAAGGGAGGGAGAGAGAGAAAGGGAAAGGGGAGGAAAGAAAGAAAGAGGGAGGGAGGGAGGGAGGAAGGAAGGACGGACAAGAGGAACGGTGGGAAGAAGGGAGGGAGGGAGAGAAAGAGAGGGAAGGAAGGAAAGAAGAAAGAAAGGAAGGACGGACGGACAAGAGGAACGGTGGGAAGAAGGGAGGGAGGGAGAGAAAGAGAGAGAAGGAAGGAAGGCAGGAAGGAACGAACGAAAAAAGAAAGAAAGACAGAAAGAAAGACTAAAAGAAAGAAAGAAAGGGAGGAGGAGGAGGAGGAAGGAAGGAAAGAAGGAAGGGAGGGAGGGAGGGGAGGGAGATAGAAAAAAGAGGGAGGAGGGAGGAAGGGAGGGAGGAAAGGATGGAACAAGGAAAGGAGGAAGGGAGGCAGAGAGAGAAAGGGAGAGGGGAGGAAAGAAAGAAAGAGGGAGGGAAGGAAGGAAGGAAGGAGGCAGGGAAGGAAGGAAGGACAAGAGGAAAGGAGGAAGGGAGAGAAAGAGAGAGGAGAAAGGGAAGGAAAGAACAAACAAACGAAGGAATGAAGGAAAGAAGGAATGGAAGGAAGAGAAGGAAAGAAGGAGGGAAGGAACAGGAAGGAACGAAGGAAGGAAGAAAGGAAGGGGAGGGAGATAGAAAAAAGAGAGAGGGAGGGAGGAAGGGAGGGAGGAAGGAAGGCAAGTCAAGAGGAGGGGAGGGAGGGAGAGAAAGAGAGAGGAGAAAGGGAAGGAACGAACGAACAAACGAACAAATGAAGGAATGAACGAAAGAAGGAAGAGAAGGAAAGAAGGAGGGAAGGAACAGGAAGGAAGGAAGAAAGGAAGGGGAGGGAGATAGAAAAAAGAGGGAGGGAGGAAGGGAGGGAGGAAAGGATGGAACAAGGAAGGGAGGAAGGGAGGGACAGAGAAAAAGGCAAAGGGGAAGAAAGAAAGAAAGAAAAAAGAGAGAGGGAGGGCGGGAGGGAGGGAGGAATGAAGGAAGGAAGGAAGGAAGGAAGGACGGACAAGAAGAACGGTGGGAAGAAGGGAGGGAGGGAGAGAAAGAGAGAGAAGGAAGGAAAGAAGGAAGAGAAGGAAGGAAAGAAGGAAGGAAAGAAAGAAAGAAAGTAATTAAGGAAGGACAACAGGAAGGGAGGGAGGGAGAGAAAGAGAGGAGGAAGGGAAGGAACGAACAAACGAAGGAATGAAGGAAAGAAGGAAGGGAAGGAAGAGAATGAAAGAAGGAGGGAAGGAACAGGAAGGAAGGAAGGAAGAAAGGAAGGAGAGGGAGATAGAAAAGAAGAGAGAGGGAGGGAGGAAGGGAGGGTGGAAAGGATGGAACAAGGAAGGGAGGAAGAGAGTGAGAGAGAGAAAGGGAGAGGGGATGAAAGAAAAAAGAAAGAAAGAAAGAGGGAGGGAAGGAAGGAAGGAGGGAGGGAGGGAGAGAGGGAGGGAGGCAGGGAAGGAATGAAGGAAGCAAGGAAGGAAAGAAGGAAGGACGGAAGGAAGGAAGGAAGGACAAGAGGAAGGGTGGGAAGAAGGGAGGGAGGGAGAGAAAGAGAGAAGGAAGGAATGAAGGGAAGAAGGAAAAAAGGAAGGAAGAAAGGGAGAGGAGGAGGAGGAAGGAAGGAAGGAAAGAAGGAAGGAAGGGAGGGAGGGAAGGAGGGGAGGGAGATAGAAAAAATAGGGAGGGAGGGAGGAAGGGAGGGAGGAAAGGATGGAACAAGAAAGGGAGGAAGGGAGGGAGAGAGAAAGGGAGAGGGGAGGAAAGAAAGAAAGAAAAGAGAGAATGAAAGAAAGAAAGAGGGAGGGAGGGAGGAAGGACAGACAAGAGGGACGGTGGGAAGAAGGGAGGGAGGGAGAGAAAGAGAGAGGAGAAACGGAAGGAACGAACGAATAAACGAAGGAATGAAGGAAAGAAGGAATGGAAGGAAGAGAAGGAAAGAAGGAGGGAAGGAACAGGAAGGAAGGAAGGAAGGAAGAATGGAAGGGGAGGGAGATAGAAAAAAGAGAGAGGGAGGGAGGAAGGGAGGGAGGAAAGGATGGAACAAGGAAGGGAGGGAGAGAGAGAAAGGGAAAGGGGAGGAAAGAAAGAAACAGGGAGGGAGGGAGGGAGGAAGGAAGGACAGACAAGAGGAACGGTGAGAAGAAGGGAGGGAGGGAGAGAAAGAGAGAGAAGGAAGGAAAGAAGGAAAGAAGAAAGGAAGAAAGGAAGGAAGGACGGACAAGAGGAACGTTGGGAAGAAGGGAGGGAGGGAGAGAAAGAGAGAGAAGAAAGGAAGGAAGGAAGGAAGAAAGAAAGAAAGACAGAAAGAAAGAAAGAAAGAAAGAAAGAAAGAAAGAAAGAAAGAAAGAAAGAAAGAAAGAAAGAAAGAAAGAAAGGGAGGAGGGGG
>NW_012267762.1:0-1513 GCF_000151885.1 Dipodomys ordii | reverse complement strand
AGGAAGGAAGGAAGGAAGGAAGGAAGGAAGGAAGGAAGGAAGGAAGGGAGGGAGGAAGGGAGGGAGGGAGGGAGGGGAGGAAGATAGAAAAAAGAGGGAGGGAGGAAGGAAGGGAGGAAAGGATGGAACAAGGAAGGGAGGGAGAGAGAGAAAGGGAGAGGGGAGGAAAGAAAGAAAGAAAGAGGGAGGGAAGGAAGGAAGGAGGGAGGGAGGGAAGGAAGGAAGGAAAGAAGGACAAGAGGAACAGAGGGAGGGAGAGAAAGAGAGGAGAAAGGGAAGGAACGAACAAACAAACGAAGGAATGAAGGAAAGAAGGAAGGGAAGGAAGAGAAGGAAAGAAGGAGGGAAGGAACAGGAAGGAAGGAAGGAAGGGGAGGGAGATAGAAAAAAAGAGAGAGGGAGGGAGGAAGGGAGGGAGGAAATGATGGAAAAAGGAAAGGAGGAAGGGAGGGAGAGAGAGAAAGGGAAAGGGGAGGAAAGAAAGAAAGAGAGAGAGGGAGAAGGAGGGAGGGAGGAAGGAAGGAAGGACAAGAGGAACGGTGGGAAGAAGGGAGGGAGGGAGAGAAAGAGAGAGAAGGAAGGAAAGAAGGAATGAAGAAAGGAAGGAAGAAAGGAAGGATGGACGGACGGACAAAAGGAACGGTGGGAAGAAGGGAGGGAGGGAGAGAAAGAGAGAGAAGGAAGGAAAGAAGGACAGAAGAAAGGAAGGAAGGAAGAAAGGAAGGAAGGGAAGAAAAGAAAGAAAGAAAGGGATTAGGAGGAAGGAAGGAAGGATGGGAGGGAGGGAGGGAGGGAGTGGTGGGAGATAGAAAAAAGAGGGAGGGAGGAAAGGATGAAACAAGGAAGGGAGGGAGAGAGAGAAAGGGAGAGGGGAGGAAAGAAAGAAAGAGGGAGGGAAGGAGGGAAGGAAAGAAGGACAAGAGGAACGGTGGGAAGAAGGGAGGGAGGGAGAGAAAGAGAGAGAAGGAAGGAAAGAAGGACAGAAGAAAGGAAGGAAGGAAGAAAGAAAGAATGAAAGTTGGAAGGAGGGAGGAAGGAAGGAAGGAAGGAAGGACAAGAAGAAGGGTGGGAGGAAGAAGGGAGGGAGAGAGAGAAGCAAGGAAAGAAGGAACAAAGAAAGGAAGGAAGGAAAGAAGGAAGGGAGGAAAGGAAGAAAGAAAGGAAGGAAGGAGGGAGGAAGGAAGAAGAGGGAAGAAGTAAGAAAGAAGGAAAGAAGGAAGGGAAGGAAGGGAGAGAAAGAAAGAAAGAGAGAGGAAGGGAGGGAGGAGGAGGACGAGGAGGAAGAGGAAGGAAAGAAGGAAGGAAGGAAGGAAGGAAGGAAGGAGAAGGCAGGGAGATAGAAAAAAGACAGAGGGAGGGAGGGAGGAAGGGAGGAAAGGATGGAACAAGGAAGGGAGGGAGAGAGAGAAAGGGAGAGAGGAGGAAGAAAGAAAGAAAGAAAGAAAGAAAGAAAGAAAGAAAGAAAGAAAGAAAGAAAGGAAGGAAGGAAGGAAGGAAGGAAGGAAGGAAGGAA
>NW_012267761.1:25176-28996 GCF_000151885.1 Dipodomys ordii | reverse complement strand
ATTTCTTCATGTGTCTATTGGCCATCCTTCTTTTCTCTGCAGAGAAGTTTCTCTTTAAGTCTTTAGCACACTTATTTATTGGGCAGTTGTTTCTTTGAGGATTTGTTGTTGGGGGATTTAATTTTTTGAGTTCCAGTTATACTTTTTATATGAGATCTTTGTCCGTTGTGTCGCTAGTGAAGATCCTCTCCCAATCTGTGGGCTATCTACTGAGCTTGGTAGCTTTGCCATCCTCTGCCATGCAGAAGCTCTACAATTTCATTCAATCCCATTTGTCCAACCTTTCTTTGATTTGTTGTGTTTCTGGGTCTATTAAGAAAATTTCAGTCTGTGCAAGGAGACCTAGGGTTTATCCTATTCCATCCTGTAATATTTTCAGAGTGTCTTCTTTGACTCCGAGGTCTTTGATCCATTTGGAGTTGATTTTGGTGCAGTTTGACATATAAGGCTTTACCTTTAGTTTTCTACGAATAGTTTACCAATTTTGTCATCACCATTTACTGAAGAGGCTGTCTTTCTTCCCTTCTATTTTTTTAGCTCCCATATTGAAGATTAGATCGCTATATGTCTATAGGTGCATTTCTTTGTTTTCAATTCTATTCCATTGGTCCTCAGGTCTGTTCTTGTGAACATACCAAGCTGTTTTGATTACTATGGCTTTGTAGTAGTGTTTGAAATTTGGTATTAATATTCCTCCAGCACAGTTCTTTCTGTTAAGGATTGTGTTTGCTATTTGGGGTCTTTTATTGTTCCATATGAATGTTTGGATTGCCTCTTCTATTTCCTTGAAGAATGAGGTTGGAATATTTATACGTATCACATTGAATTTGTAGATAGCGTTGGGAAGTATTGATATTTTCTTTTTTGGGGGGAGAAAGGTCCGATTTTGGGAACCGGACTCTGGGCCTAGGCGCTGTCCCTCAGCTCTGAAGGGCTAGTGCTCTACTGCTTGAGCCACAGCGCCACTTCTGCCTCTTTTCTTTTTGCTTATGTGATGCTGAGGAATCGAACCCAGGGCCTCATGGATACAAGGCAAGTGCTCTACGACTGAGCTACCTTCCCAACCCCAGTATTGCCATTTTCAGATGTTGATCCTTCCAATCCAGGAACATGGGAGGTGTTTCTACTTTCTAAGTTCTGTTTTGATTTCTTTTTTCAGATTTTTAAAGTTTTCATCATAGAGATCCTTCACTTCTTTGGTGAATTCCTAGTTATTTTATTTTTTGGTGGGGCTATTACATATATGTTGCTTTCCTGATTTCAGCCATGCTTTTCTGACTGTTAGCATACAGAAAAACCATTGATTTTTGAGGGTTAATTTTATACCCTGCTACTATCCAATGTTTAAATCAGCTCAAATAAATTGGGATTGGAGTCATTAGATTCTTTTTGTTATTGTGAAAATACTGTACAGATGGGCAAGATAATTAGTACATTTCTTATCTAGCATTGTAGCCTCCTTCTTTGTTTCCCCTTCCCATCCCTTCACCTACCTCCTTGCCCCCTCTACCAAATCTCTCCCCCCCCTCGAGGGATTCTTTAAGTAGAAATAATTTCATCTCCAAAGAGGGAGAGTTTTACTTCATCTTTCCCTATTTGGATCCCTTGTATGTTTGCATCTTGTCTTATTGCTGTAGCTAGGCATTCTAATATTCAGCTGAAGAGCAGTGGAGAGTGGACATTTTTGTCTCATTCCTGAATTAAGAGAAAATGGCTTTAGTTTTTCACCATTAATTATAATGCTGGCTGTAGGTTTGTCATATATAGCCTTTATTGTAATGAGGAATGTTCCCTGGATTCCTAGATTTTCCAGAGCCTTCATCATAAATGGGTGTTGGATCTTATCAAATGCTTTTTCTGCATCTATTGAGGTAACCGTGTGGATCTTATCCCTGCTCTTGCTGAGATTCCTAATGCTCTTCCTCTGGTTTTTTTTTTTCCGTACAGTAATGACTTTCCTGTTTTCTTGTGTGTTTTTTTTTTAATTTTATTTTTGAGCTGGTTCTGGGGCTTGAACTGGGGGCTTGGGGTCTGTCCCTGAATTTTTCTGCTCAATACATTCTAACACTTGAACCACAGCTCTACTTTCTTTCCAGTGTATATTGATTCTTTACATTCATTGTGACAAAATTGTTGGTGCAGTTGGGAACCATTGCTCACACCTGTAATCCTAGCTACTCAGGAGGCTGAGCTCTGAGGCTTGCAGTTCAATGCCAGCCAGGGAAAGAAAGTTTGTGAGACTTTTATATCCAATAAACCACTAGAAAACCACATTTGGTGCTGTGGTTCAAGTGGTAGAGCCCTCGCCTTGAGCTGAAGAGTGCAGGGACTGTGCCAAAGCCCAGAGTTTGAAACCCACGACTGATTCCCCCCACCCCCCCAAAAAAGTGTTGGTGCTTCTAATCTGCCATGTTCTCCTGACTCCTCCTTTAAAATATGCTGAGGATTCAGAGGAAGATGGCAGAGGGGAAGCTAGAGGCTAAACCAGCTCTCACATAGAAAGCAGTTTTAGTGTTCCAGTGACAGCCCTTGGCTAGAGAATCACACCAAGTGTGCCATTACAGTACAGAGTTTGGCCAGGTCAGGAGACATATCTGATCACTTCCATACTGTTACATATATAACACATATTGTTTGTAATAAATATACAAAGATACAAAATCTCTACTTCAATTTAATTATTCTTCAGTTTGTTCTCATTTCATTCTCCCCTTCAGCATTACAGTGTTAAATCAATCTTTCTAAAGCATTGCTTTTATTTTTGTTATCACCTGATTTTAAAAAGGTAATGATTTTCTACCACCTGAACTTTTCTTTCTTAAGATCTACAGCTTTTCCTCCAGCTTTTTCCTTGCTGTGGTTTGAATGTGTCTTCTCCAATATGACAGTATTAAGAGGTGAGGCCTTTCCAATTTGATTAGGAAATGGAGGGACAAAGTGAACAAATGCAGCAGCTGTGGCAATGGAACTATATAACTTGTGTGTGGGAAAAGAGGGAGAATCTGGGAAAGAGCAAGGAAAGAGGTGACATTGTCCAAAAAGAAATGTATTTTTACCTAATTTATGTAACTGTAACCCCCCTCCGTATATCCCCTTTATAATAACCATACACATTTTTTTTTATTGGTCTTTCATGGGGCTTGAACTCTGGGCCTGGGTGCTGTCCCTCAGCTCTTCAGCTCAAGGTGAGTGCTCTACCACTTGAGCTACAGTGCCACTTCCTATTTTCTGGTAGTTTATTGGAGATAAGAGTCTCACGGTCTCTCCTGCCCGGACTGGCTTTGAACCGCAATCCTCAGATCTCAGCCTCCTGAGTAGCTAGGAATACAGGCGTGAGCCACCAGTTCCCGGCTTTACCATACACATTTTTTAAGTTGACAAAAAGTAATCAATACCTTTCAAGAATTAGTAAAAAAAGTAAATACCAAACATTCCACTCACCTTCTTAACCCTCTTGCTTCTTGGGGCTACAGAGCCATGAAAGATTCGGCTCAATTGTGCCAGATGTTAGTCACACCTAGGGGTCATTATTTCTCATCAGGGATGAGCTGTACCTCGCTGCAGAATTCAGGACCTCCTCAATTACCACCTGGCTCTGTCCAACTAAGAGCATCTGGCCCGTTTGGCCTTCTTTAACTTCTTTCACCTCTGCATTCCCATTTTTTCCATTATAGACTTTCCCTTGCACTCTGTCACTAAACTGGCCCTTTTCATTCAGCATGATTGCCAGTAGAGTTTCTAGTGCATTTTGAGAACTATCTTCTAGGTTTTTCATTGACTGCTCTGCTGCCAATTCCAAGTGGGATAGAACAAGCCATAG
>NW_012267761.1:4848-20235 GCF_000151885.1 Dipodomys ordii | reverse complement strand
CTTCCTTCCTTCCTTCCTTCCTTCCTTCCTTCCTTCCTTTCTTTCTTTCTTTCTTTCTTTCTTTTTTTCTTTTTCTGTCTGTCTGTCTGTCTTTCATCCAGTGCTTGAACTCTGCCCCTAGGAATTTTTCATTCTCAAAACTACCACTCTACCACTTGAGTCACAGCTCGAATTTGGTGCTTAATTGTGGAATAGTTTTTTTTACTGAGTTTCCTGCTCATCATTGCATTGTCGCTCCATTCTCAAATCTCAATTGTGTGAGTCACTTGGTTGACAGGTGTAATATATATTTACCTAGCCATCCTGCTACATTCTTGACAGGTCATACCAATCTGGCTCTCTGCTACTCATTCAAGAAATGATGGAAAATATAGAATCAGCCCAAGCACTTCAATTTAAAAAGAAGTTTTAATCCTAAACTCAACCTACTACTTACCCCAAACATAAACTTCCTGAGCATTTGATCTATGGGAGAAGGAGTTGGGGAGGAAGGGATGGTAAGAGAAAAACAAAGGAGGAGGCAACAATACTCAATAAGAAATGTACTCATTTCCTTACCTATGTAAGTGTAACCCCTCTGTAAAGGATTTTAACAATAAAAATGTATTAAAAACAGAACAATGCTCCTCCACTGATATGAGAGGATCTCGGCAAGCTCAGATTGAGGAGGGAGAAGAGACACGAAATGGAGATGGTGAACTACTTCTGAATCAATGATAATTGAGTAATTGCTACTCAACCTAGTGTCAGTGTCAGATATGGAGTGATCATAACCAAAACAAAAAACAAAAAAGTCCAAAGCCCCTTGTATTATTAGGTGTGCTAAAAAGAAAATAACATTTAATTAGGAAAGAATGGCAATGAGCATTCACAAATGAAAGTCTGTTATATCCACAATTCCATTTAGATTTGCATGTCATTTCAAACATCAACAACTCATTTTTTTATATACTTTCTTTAAATAAAAAAAAAAACATGTGACCGAGGAGAGGGGAACAGGGTATTGTAATGGAGGGGCAGTGGGTTGTTTCTTCTAAGGAGAAGTATGGTTAACGGTAGTCATAGAACTTTGGGTGAAGGTGCATGTGTGTTCCTGCTGTTTTATTGTATATCACTCCACTGGTTTGGATGGACTGAAGGTTAAGAAGGAGAGATGGGGAATTTCTCTATAAGTCACAGACTCACCTGTCGCATTAGAAATCTCATTCTCTGGGCAAAGAATGCAGTCAAAACAACAGGTAGCATTTCCCTCCAGAGAGGCCTTCCTGAATCCAGGACCACAATTCTCAGTGCAGACAGACTGAGGAGTCTGGGAACATTCAGATGAAGGGTAGTGACTATTCATCCTTTTACCTGACATCCCAGACACTCCAGCACTTTAAGGAAAAAGATCATCAAAACACAAAATCTTTAAATACATACAACCAATGAATTGATTGAGCTTTCTTACAGTTTCATGTAACATGACCAGAAGAATATATGGGGCCTCGACATCCAGCCCCTCATGCTATCAGGAAGTCATGGAGCCTTGAAGAGGTGGATGTTAATTCTAGTAAATTAGGAAATGAGAGTTAACCCTGCATCCCATTCTTGTATGAGGTGATGATGTGTTTTCTGTCATGAGAAGAACATCACTCAGGGAAACTTTAAATCCACACTCTAAAGCACGGCTAAGTGCTTTGAAGGTGCTTCTGTGCCCAGGGTTATTCACATCTCACTCTCTTGACTTCCCAGCTGCCATGAGGTGGGTGAACTTCACTGGCAGATGCTCCTTTCATTACAACCTGTGTCAACACCGATCCAAAAGCAACAATCTACCCAAGCATGGTCTGAAATCTCCAGGCAGAAGCAAAGCAAGCCCTTCTGCCTTCTCATTTGATTCCCTCAGGTATTTGGTCACAGTGTTGGAAAGATGATTCACAGGTGGCATTTAGCTTTTATGATATTCAATATGCAAATACAGAACAACATATTGATAATGAAATGTTACCCTATTCCCTCCATGAATCTGTCAGTAAGAAAATTCCAGAAGCATGAAGGTGAAATGTACACGACTGAACCATAGTTTTATTGAACAAGCTTTAAAAAAAGGGTAAGCTTATTGCTTATTTATACATAGATTATGACATTATGCTTAGAAACAACCAACTCTGGGGGAGAAATAGGATGTGGTGACAATGTCTACAAGCATTGTGATTGTAACCTGACTAAGGAAATTGAAAGCTCTTTCTACAACTACTTTCTAATAGCAATACTTTTTTTTAAAGGAGAGAGTAACAAAAGTAGAAATGACTCACCTTGGTAATTCCTATGGGCCACTCTATCAGATTTTCAAACAAAATCAGTTGTTGACCATGTGGCCTAGATGGAGAAAACTCGCCAACTTTCACCCTTTGTCCCAGACCTTCTGGAAAATTCCAAAAGCTCTTAATGTCATACTCTGCCTCCAATTTCCTTTCCTCATTCAAAACCACTTGGTCTCCAACAGGATTGGTAAATTGGATCTTCTTCAAAAAGGGATGCAGCTAAAAGGGACACATTATAGTATGGTGAAGTGCTTCCCAGTGTTATCACAGACCCCAGAACAATGGATTACCCTTCATTGCCATCCCCTGATTCACACACACCACAGGAATCCAACCTACTGTATCAAATGCAGGCCCACAGCAGACTAAAGTGTTACCAAGTTCTAAAAACTGGGTATCCAGGATGGGATGCAGAAACTCAATTTCAAGAGAATGAAACTCCAGCACATCTAACAAAATATTGAATTATCATATGACAGACTTCAAAGACTCTCAATTGCATTTCAATCACTGATTTTATGATTGTGATCAGAGAGTAAGTCTGAAATAAGGTGAATAATATACTAAGTAGGATAGTAAAATATTTATGACAAGTATGAAGACTACCGTAAGCAAGACTTAGTTTATTGTGGTGTGAGTGTGTGTGTGTGTGTGTGTGTGTGTGTGTGTGTGTCTATCCTGTGACTCAAACTCACGAATTAGGCACTCAAATTGAGGTGGTTTTATTTTCTTTTCAAACTATGCTTCTATCCATTGAGCCACAGCTCCACTTCTGGCTTTTTGATAGTTAACTGTAGTCAGGAGTGAGCCACAGGTGTGAGCCACTTGTGTCCAGACAATATTAGGTTTTCAAGAATTAGTCACCTTGATCTGTTATTTTAAAAAGTTACAAGGACAATTTGGATATATTGAAAAGGGGTCGGCTTTTTCCACACATAGTGAGGATGGGGACAGAAGACACAGCACTTCCTTTTCATGGATGCAGCATTCTTCAAGAACATTGTCTTCACAGGTCTACATTCACTCATGTAGAGCATGACAGGCCCAATGTTTCTTGTATTTTCCAAAATGAAGCCAGATGACCTAGTTTCATTTGCTATGAAAGCTTCTATAGAAAGACTATGCCTAGAGTAGGTCACCCAAAAGCAAAGCCATTACCTGTGAAGGAAGAAATGCCCTTGGTTGAGCATTGTGCACTGGTGGCTCTTCCATGTGATGAAGAAACATCTGGTGGAGGGCGTGGGCCAAGGCATACACAGCATTATAGATGTTGTAACTCTCTTCTGACATGGTCATATCAAAAATGTGTCTCAGCAACCAATGGAGTGTGGCATTGTATGAACAGTGCCCCAAGTCTCTGCAGTCAGACTTAATCAGTAGGTTATAAACAGACTGAATCCATGACCTAGGAAGGGAATTATTTTCTAAGTTATTTGACAAGGTATCTGTCAGAATAAAATTGGTGAACAGAGAAGTGTTTCTGTGATGATGAGAGAAGGTGAGAGATGCATGAAAGGAGTGGATCAGAAAATATCTTTTATCAATGGTGGCGTCGTCATAGGGTGAGTTCATGACCCACACTTTCCTTGTAATTAAAATGTGCCCAAATTTAACAATAAAGCTTAGTAGAAATTTACTGTCCCCATAAATGATAATCACATTGGTTGATGAGTCCATTAGCTGGCGATACTTGGATAGATCATCTGAGTAATCTGTAAAGGCATTGTAAGTGATCATGTTCTCAAAGGCAAAACAGACTCTACTCTTGCCCATCTCTTCTCTCAATTCTGAGAGGAACCACACACCATAGTTGTCTTCAGTGATGAACAGTCCCACCCAGGTCCAGCCGAAATGAAGCATTAAAGAGACCATGGCCAGGGCTAGATATGAGTCTTTGGCTGCCATCTGATAGACAGTCCCAAACTTTCCATGGTCAATCAGGAGAGGATCAAAAGTCCCAAAAGTGAACTACAGGGAAAAAATGAACACAACACCAGGAAGAGGATGGTAATAGGCAAGTCTCAGTCCTGATGTAAGCTAAACAACAACTGGCAAAGGTGGGAGCAAGAGTTTGCTTATCCCATTTGCAAAGTAATCTCCCATGTTCCAAGCACTTTGTATACATGTACGCATAAGGCTCAGAGCTTTGGGTCATCCTTTCCTCTCTTAAAACCTCTCCTTTTATTTAGAGCAAAGAAAATGTGTATGTTCCACCCACTTGTGGAGTCTTTTCCCTGTGAGATTATGCATTTGGAAGGGTTCGTGAAAATACCTCTTCAGCCTGTCCTGGACAGGGTCCATGTGGACATAGCTTCACATCTGCCCACCTCTCCCAACCTCACCTGTGGAAGTTTGTAGAGGTCCAGCAGTGTCCCGATTGGAACAGATGTGCTTGAGGTTCCTGTGAGTCCTGCTAAAGCTCTGCTGTCTCTTCTGCAGGTGTAATTGGGGCTGTTTTTATTTTTCCCAGACAGCCAGATGAGAGGATCCTCTAACAGATCAGTACCTGAGTAATGTGCACTATAGATCTCACACCCCAGAGTCATGTTGGGAAGCTGATGGGGAGTCTTGTTGATCTCCTCCACAGCCAGCAGCAGGGTGAGAAGCAATTGGTATTTCTTTAAGTTGATCCTGCACAAAGGTCACAAGTTTTGGGTAGGTATATGCTTATCACAAATAATTAACTGCAAATCTCATGACTTTTTTTTTATTCAAATGCTTATCTCTACCCACAGTAGTATGTGTAGATCCTATCTTCCAACAGGATCGTATTCTAATTTGGAGTCTTAGAATTGAGAGAGCTCCTAAACAGGCCTTGATCAGCATACATGAGGTGACTGTTCTTCTGAGATTGTAGAGAGGAGGGGGGGATGAGCAAGGTGGCTTTTCCTCTCTTGCACATATGTCTATGTGAAAAACACTGCTGTCTGTTGGAACACAGGGGCATGGCCAGCTCACATCCCAAATCATTAAGTAACTTGAATTAGCTGTAGACATATGAAAAAATTCTTAAGAAATACAATTCAACTTGGGAGCAGATTGTCCACCTGAGTTCGACCAATATGAGCAGACTGGCAGTGCCTGCTGTCTCAGGAGTAAATAGCAAACAGGCTGCCTTGTCTCTGTGCTCTCTTGCCACACTTTGCCAATGGTGCACCCTTCTGCAAAGAAGTGAATCTTACCTTGTGAAAAAATTAAAGAAAACAAAGAAATTCATTTCATATCATGTGGTAGAGGCACACTAAGCTGACTTAGAGAATGCCATCATTCAAGAGGATTCCCCAGAAGCAGTGCAAGATGGCAACTGAGGGAGAGAGAACCTGAAGCTTGCCTTACCCAACAAAGAAGAGATTAGAGTCATGGGGTGTGGACCGGAGGGTACTTCTCTAGTGGAACAAAACAACAGAAAAAGATGTGTGAGAAAAGGAAGAAAGAAGCCACCTCCATGTTCCTCCCATGCAACAGCATTAGTAGCTCATTATGGACAGAAACCCTTCAACATTGCCAGGAGGAAGAGAATTAAAATTAAATCTCAGCACCGTCCCTGTATCCTGGGACCAGTGCTGGGGAAGTAGTTATAGTCTTTACTCTTGTGTACAGACATTTAGATTGTTCCTATGGAGCTGGTTTAGGACAGAGAAGGAAGACACTGCCTCAACCTCCCTCCTCCAATCTTGTCAATGACAGCAGGTATGGGAAACAATCTCCTAGTGAGCAGGGCAGAGTGGGTCAGAGATTTTTCTTAGAACCCTGTCTCAGGCATGTCATGATTGGACTAATAATCCAGAATAAACTAGAAGCACTGTTTGATGCTAGCACCCAAGCATCTGCTAGAATCTTTCAGGAGATGTTGGAAGGTCGCTGAGGCAGAACCAAATGCAATTTCCATCAGTTTCCACCATGGTTGAAGTAGCTGACACCTGTCTTCCTACTTAGCCTTGTGAAGCCACTGTTGCTATGTGATTCTGTTGAAATCTGGCTCAGTCCCAGTCTTGTGCACAGTGAAGAATCACAGGGACCATTGCTCTAGAAAGATAGTGCTCAACATGTAACCAAGCAGAAACGTAGGTTGCTCTAGGAAACGAATGTGCACTGGTCTATAGCAGCATTGGCTTGAGTGTGGGCCACCTGACAGTTTGGATTTCTGGATGGGAGATTGAGTCTCAGAGTATGGCGGTGTTCACCAAGATGGCTCTGTGGCCTCCTTTTTTTTTTGTTTTATTTTGTTAGTTGTAGTGCTTGAACTCTAGGGCATGGATCTGTCCCTGAATTCTTCAGTTCAAGGCTAGTGCTCTACCACTTGAGCTACAATGTCACTTCTGTTTTTCTGATGTTTATTTGGAGATAAAAGTCTCATGGATTTTCCTGCCTGGGATGGCTTTGAACCCTGGTACTCAGATCTCAGCTTCCTAAGTAGCTAGGATTACAGGCATCAGCCACCGGTGCACAGCTGTGTCTTCCTTTACAAAATTTACCAAGCTGCTGTGACACAGCATGGTTCTCCATTCTACTTCCCATGGGTTGGAGAGGGAATTAAGATGGTGATCTTGTCCCATAGCTTAGTGTGGGCCATGTGATAGCACTAGAACTTTGCCATGACCCCATAGCCAGGGCAGGCTCTGGCAGAGCTCTATAATAATCTCAGTACCTGTGAGTCATCTACCACCAGACAGTCTGAATTTTATTCTAGCTATCACTAATTGTGTATGGTTATGGCCATCTTGGCCCATGAATGCACTTCTACCACATTCAACCTGAGTCAATCTTAGTGCTCACCTAGCACTGTATTGGTCTTGATTGCAGTGGACTGTGGATGCTGTACTCAGGCAGGATAGACTAAGGAAAATGAGGCCTGGTTAATCCATGCCAGGAATTAAAAAACTCAAGCTTAAAGCTTGTCCATCTACTTCCCTTAATGTTAAGGGAATGAAGTCATTTAGGGGAAAGTGGAGTAGAATAGATTAGTAAAAAATGAGGTTTGGGAAACTCAGAGTAAATAGAGAGGTATTCATCCATCTACATATCTTAAGATTCAGGGACCATGCAGAAAAAGCATTTGACAAGATCCAACATTCCTTTATGATGAAGGTTCTGGAAAAATTAGGAATCCATGGAACATTCTTCACTACAATAAAGGCTGTATATGACAAACCTAGAGCCAGCATTATAGTTAATGGTAAAAAACTAAAGCCATTTCCTCTTAACTCAGGAAAAAGGATGTCCACTCTCTCCAGTTCTCTTCAATCTAGTATTAGAATGCCTAGCTACAGCAATAAGACAAGATGCAAAAATAAAGGGGATCCAAATAGGGAAAGAAGAAGAAAAACTCTCCCTCTTTGCATATGACATGATCTTGTATTTAAAGAATCCTATAGAGTCCATTCCCAAATTACTCAAGCTGATTCACAACTTTGGCAAAGTAGCAGGGTATAAAATTAACCCCCCAAAATCAATGGCTTTTCTGTATGCCAAGAATGAGAAAAGTGGGGCTGAAATTAGGAAAGCAACTCCATTCATAATAGCCCCACAAACAATAAAATACCTAGGAATTACCCACAGAAGTGAAGGACCTCTATGATGAAAACATTAAAAACTAGAAAAAGGAAATCAAAACAGATTTAGAAATTGGCAAAAACTCTAATGTTCCTGGATTTGAAAGATCAACATCATGAAAATGTCAATACTTTCCAAGGCTATCTAAAGATTCAATGCGATCCTATCAAAATTTCAACCTCATTCTTCAAGGAAATAGAAGAGGCAATCCAAACATTCATATGGAACAATAAAAGACACCGAATAGTAAAAACGCACCCAAACGGAAAGAACAGTGCTAGAGGAATATCAATACCAAATTTCAAACTCTCCTATAAAGCCATAGTAATAAAACAGCTTAGTACTGGCATAAGAACAGACCTCAGGACCAATGGAATAGAACTGAAAACCCAGAAATGAACCTACAGACACATAGCCATCTAATCTTCAATAAGAAATAGAATGGAAGAAAGACAGCCTCTTCAGGAAATAGTCATGGCAAATTGGTTAACTGCTTGTAGAAAACTAAAGCTAGATCCTTATATATCACCCTGCACCAGAATCAACTCCAAATGAATCAAAGACCTCGGAGTCAAAGCAGACACTCTGAAAACATTACAGGATAGAATAGGAGAAACCCTAGGTCTCCTTGGCACAGGCTGAAATTTTTTTACTAGAGACCCAGAAACACAACAAATCAAAGAAAGGTTGGACAAATGGGATTGCATGAAATTGCAGAGCTTCTGCATGGCAAAGGACATAGCTAGAAAGATCAATAGAAAGCTCAAGCATTGGGAGAAGATCATCACTAGCCACACAACAGACAAGGGTCTCATATCTAAAATATACCTTGAACTCAAAAAATTAAATCTCCCAACAACAAATCTTTAAAGAAACAACTGCCCAATAAACAAGTGGGCTAAAGACTCAAAGAGAAACTTCTCTGAAGAGGAAAGAAGGATGGCCAATAGAAACATGAAGACATGCACAACCTCTCTCGCCATAAAAGAAATGTAAATCAAAACAACATTGAGATACCACATCACTCCAGTTAGAATGGCTATAATCAAGAACTCTAATGACAACAGATGCTGGAAGGGATGTGGACAGAAAGGAAACTTACTGCATTGTTGGAAGGAGTGTAAACTTGTTCAACCACTTTGGAAAGCAGTGTGGAGGTTCCTCAAAAGACTCCACATAGAGCTCCCCCATGACTCAGCAATCCCACTTGGGGCATTTACCCAAATGCTTACAAACAAGACCCTAATAAAGCTACCAGCATGACTATGTTTATTGCAGCATTATTTATTATGGCTAAGATATGGAACCAAGCCAGATGCCCCTTAGTAGATCAATGGATCAAGAAATTGTGGTATATATACACAACGTGATTCTATGCCTCCATCAGAAAGAATGACATTGCCCCATTTGTTAGGAAGTGGAAAGGCTTAGAAAAAATTATATTAAGTGTAGTAAGCCAAGCCCAAAGAAACATAGGTCCCATGGTTTGCCTTATTTGTAATATCTAGTATACATCTGAGTCAAGCAGAAAAGGTCAGATAAGGTGATGTTAGGGAAATGAACCCTAAGATATGTATTCAAATGTTTTTTTTCTTTCATGTGATTGTTCTTAACACATTTATAAGATTATTTCTATGTTGCTTTGTATGTCACTCCCCCACAGTACAACTCCTTCTTTCACTTTATTTCATATCGGTATAATTTGTGGAGGGGAAGGGGAAAAACAAATCGTTTAAATAGGGATAGAGGTGGACCCATTTCAACAATGAGATGTACAAGTCCTTATGTTGAAAATGGACTTTACAACTTCCGTGCGAGTGTGGGGGACAATTGGGGGATGGGGGAGTATACGAAGGGATGGGAAGGGGAAACAAAGGAGGAGGCTACAATGCTTGATAAGAAATGTATTCATTATTTTGCCTATGTAGTTGTAACTCCTCTGTACAGTATTTTCACAACACATAAAGAAAAGTAAAAAGAAAAGGCCAGAAATAACTTTTAATAAAAAGATTACGGGACCAAAGTCATTGAACACAAAAAGAAGCTGGATAAATTATGGGAAAAAATGAGTCCTAGTGAAGGCAACTTAGAAACATATGATTTAGAAACTCAGGGCTGCTATCTTTACTTCAAAAAGAGATGACAGGTTGGTTGCATTGCTTCCTGAGAGATGCATTTCTCATCATATGAAATAGCAGTTGTCTTGTTGAATGTACGCTTACCTCCAAGATGCTCCCCCAAACTTTAGCAACATCCTACCCCAAATATAGACAACAGCACACCTTCCATCAAGGATAATCATCTGGAAAGAATGCCCGAAACATACAGAAACTCAAAAAGTGTAACACCAGGAGTGATTAGAACAAAAGTGAGACACCTATGTTTGCGTAACTTTGAAGTCAGTCCTCCCACCTTTACCATCTGAATACCCCTGGCAGCCCAAGAGCTATGTGTCTCTCCTCAGTTAGAGTGTGTCTTTGCCTTTCTGCTTCCTGTTTGTCTACCTGCTTGCTTGTTTGCTTCCTTACTCAGTAAAGCTCTGCCACATTTTCATACTGCTGTGACTTGTCCCGAATTTTTTTTTCTGTGATCAAAGTCCAGGATCCCAATTAAAGAGTCCCTACTTTTAGAGGGAAACTTCATTAACCTTCATCTGATTTGGTGACTCTGCTGGTTGGTATTCCAGGTGTAATAGAGTTCTGGTGGCCACAGCTGTGACTAAGGCACACAGATCTTGCCACTGCTAGGCAGAATCCACTCACAAGGCCATTCCCTGTGGACGAGGCATATGTTCCCCCTGTGCACCCAGGAGGAGGCATACTTGGACCCATGACTCATTAAAGTTCTCTTGAAGTTTTTAGAATCACAGAGTATTTGTCACCAAAATTGCCTTTGGTTTTCTCTGGTACTGAAGTGGTTTATCACCTCACAGCTGACTTCCCTCAAGGCCTGCGCTCCCTCTAGTGGTGCCATTGTTGAAGTCACTACAGACTCAGGAACACTGAAAGCTGCCTGGAATTTCTGGAAAGACAGGCAAAAAGCCAGACCACTGGTGTAAATATGAGACATTTCAAAGGCCAGATGGTATCACATGCCAATATGAATCAAGAATGTTCCAGAACAATGAGTTCTCCTAGCATTCATTGTAATCATTTTGGGGAAATTCTGATAGAATCTCAACTCTCATGGATGTTTGCTGATGTCCTTGTGTACAATTTAACTCTCAGGCTTTACAGATAGAATGTCAGTAATATTAAATATGAATTGGGAACTGGTGGCTAAGGCCTGTAATTATAAGTACTAAGGAGGCTGATATAGGAGAATTATGTTTTGTAGTCACTTTGGGCAGGAATGTCTGTGACAGTGTTATGTGCAAGCAACTCAACAGAAACTGGTGCAGAGCTGTAGGTCAAGTGGTAGAGTGTCAACCAGGACAGAAAAAATGCTAGGGGACATCCATCAGTACTTGAGATGATGCCTGAGTATCAGAGTATGTGTGAAAATGCACACACACACACACACACACACACACACACACACACACACACACACACAAACCCACAGTCCAATTAGAGAGTGGACAGAGAAGAGGATAGCTCTGGTATCTCCCACCTCCCATGGGATATGTTTCTAATGCTGTATTTACACATGAGCCCTATCTTTCTCACTCACTTCCTCACCAGGTTCAGTTGGCTTCAATATCCCTCACATATCTCTTATTTAATAAAATATTCCTCTCCTAAACTAAACTCAAACAGGATGTCTCCACACAACTAGTCTGAGAAGATTCATCGATGACTTCTGTAGTTTACAGAGAATTCTGTAGATCTGAAAGTAGTGAGCTCACCTGGGTCAAATGCATGAATGAAAGTGTGTATAAAACATATGAAAAAGCCAGGCACCTTTGCTCATGCCTGTCATTCTAGTTACTCAGGAGGCTGAGATCTGAGGATCAGGGTTCAGAGCCAGCCAAGGCAGAAGAGTTCATGAGACTCTTATCTCTAATAAACCACCAAAACATTGGAAGTGGCACTGTGGCGCAAGCAGTAGAGCCTTGCCTTAAGCTGGATAGCACAGGGGCAGCATTGAAGCCCAGAGTTGAAGCCCCATTACTGACAATATATACGAAAAAAAATTCAAATATAGTTTAGGAAGTTATGAGCAAGGAAAAATAAAGAAGCCTGGAAAGATGTTGGAGGACAAAGAATGGAAGCACAGCTTCTGGGAATGACTTGGGACACAGGCCAAGACATGGACATCAGGGAAGACTTTTACTTACATTAGTTAAGGAGAAAAAAATCAAACATGTCTTGAATCTCTTATTACTGATTTATCCAGCATCTCCCCATTCCAAGAGCTTTGCTGACATGAAATAGCCCCAGAAGCAGAAATTACATATCTACCCTAACAAAGGTTGCTATGAAGGAGGTCCAAACATTGGTCCTGTTTTGAAAAGTGTAAAGTACAGAATTGATTGAAGATTTCCTGGCCTTTGCACTATGGATGGGGACATTGCTCTTTAGTGTCCGTATGGACTCTTGGTCACCCCATTGACCCTGAGTATCAGTGATGAGTGGAGGAGTCACAGTGATGGTGGGGTGGTCGGTATATCTCTGGAAAGCGGAGTGGAGTGGAAGACAGACAGAAAATTCTGTACCCTTGGATGAAAAAATAATATTCATAAGGAAAATCGAAATGAAGTAGAGCTGTTGTAGTGAGGGCAATGTAGAAGATGCAGAGCACATCAGTGATTGTGTCCAAACTTCCCCCACCTCTGACTGTAACCCAAAGAGAAAATTCACAATTTAAGGAAAGTCAAGAAATCACTTACTGAATGTTCTGTTGCTGCAGGGTAGGGTCATTCAAGCTTTGAACGAACAATTCCCAAGAATAGAGGGGGTAAAATCCAGCAATGATCACATCTCCCCTGCTGCATTCCACAGAATTCTCTGTACAAATCTGTCTGCCGTCTTCAGAGGAACTGACCAGGTGTGGACGCTGGAGGAGAAGCAGTATCAGAGCCACAGGGAACATTGCTGCTGCTTTGACCTGGAGCTGCGATTCTGGATGCAGACTCTGATCTCTGTGTCAGGAAGGTGTCTAAATGGATCTTCAGTTTTTGTGGCTTCTTGTTACCTGGAAGGCATTCACTGTCATAGAGGAATACAGAGCCCATTCTGCCCTCTGGCTCTGCATCTGGGGTCCAACTTCAAGGTCAAAATAAAAGTTAGAAAACATGTGTACAATCTCCCTCTCCACTTCCTCAGGACCATGATTTCATCCAAGACTGTAGATAATGAAACTCCAGGGATGGATTCCTTTCTTGTTGAGTTGTTCACAAATTAGTTTGAAAGCAAAAAGTTGAACAGAAAAAATCACACAAAATCAAGGGTCACTAGGGATGATGGGAATGGATGACACCAGAAGATGCCATGTGAAGGTCAAATGGTCATAGAGCGCCATGGCCAGAAAACGCCCAGTCAGAGTTATTGGAGCACCGTCAAACATAAGGATGGGCAGCCTCACAATCCAGGGCCAAGTGAGCCACAGAAGTTTGCTGAAATGAACCATTCAGGTTTCCATACCAACTACACATGCATAAGTATCCAGAAGTGGTTAATGCATTTATTTACTGCTGCTGGTCTTACCAACAGTCTCCCTGAATTCAACCATTAAAGATCAATACTTCAAGGTCAATGCACATATCCAATTGGATATTTGCACTCTGAACCTTGAACTTCTTCAGTGCTTGCATGTCCTTGACCATCAGACTGTACCTATCAATATATTGAGGTGGAGGCCTGTTAGACAGAGATGTTCTGTGATCTGTGACTTTCTGGGAACATAGCAGTCTTGCCCACTGAGGATCCTGGTAGCTGTGGGTATATGGATGGGTCTTTCTCTGCTTTGTCCCCATAATGTCCAGAGTGCTCTGGGAATTCTTGTTACCACTTATATAAATGTGTGGTGCCTGCTCTGTCCATGTCTCCCTATCTGTCTTCTCTATTAGTTCCTCATAATAGTGAAACCAAGGTCACAGCATAGGGTCCTGCTCTGCACAGAGTTCACCATGGTGGCTGGTTCTGTGACTTGGCTGCATATATTTATGAGGAAGGGCTTCGCAAATGTAAGTTGTAAAAGTAAGGACGCAAATGCTATTTGGTATTTGTAGCCAGCAAGACTTTGCAAGAGCATCAGTGCTGGCGCCTAGCCTGACTTGGGTTCTGAAGTAAAAATCTTTGTTGCTTCTACACCCAGGATTACCAGTGTGAGCCACCTGTGGCTGGCTCAGAAGAGAAACATTTATCCTGTTCTCTTCATCTATTACTCTATTTCTGTTAAATCTGTCCAAGAGAACACACCCTCCCCACTTCCTCTTCACCTGCCTGAAGCCAGTAATAACCTGTTAGTCACCTGACTGTGATTCAGTAAAGGACCCCACACTCCGTGGTGACTTCTTCATCCTCGGAGGTCACTTCCTGAACCACTCCGGTCACACCTCCATAGGACAGTGAGAAGTTCCCCAGAGTCTGTGGTCATTTCCACATCCGCTGTGGTCCTGGCTCAGCACAAGTCCGCTTCTCTCTCTGTCTCTTTTTCTCTTTTTCCTTTTCCTCTGTATTTTCATTGCTCTTGCATCTCCTGAATGTGGTCAGTTTGCCTTTTTTGCCTGAACCATTTCTCAGGTTTCCTTGCTGGTGAAGCTAACAATTTCTATTTCATTGCCATTGCTATATACGCTAGTACTCTAAGTCTTCTTTTCCCTACATTTCAAAAATAAGAGAAAACTTGGGGATCTGTGTTGGGTGTTAATGCATCTCTGTCTGTCTGTCTGTCTGTCTGCCTTTCTGTTTGCATTGTAAGTGTGTTGTACAGAGGAGTTACCATTATGTAAGTCAGGTAATGAGTACATTTATGTTTTTATAATGTTACCCAGTTTTTCCCTCTCTTCCCCATCTACAAGTTGTATGCTTCATTTTTCACATGGTGTCCAGTATATACCACTGCTGCATTTGTCAGTGTGATTAACTGAACACGATGATCTCCACTTTCTCCCGTATTTCTGACTCAAACATATAATTGCATGCTCAAGACACCATTATGTCTGTATTACTCAATTCACTTTTTCCATTCATGTGTTGATTGGAATGGAGCCTGGTTCTGACACTCAGCTTCTAAGTAGTGTCATGATAAAAACTCATTTGTAAACATAAACATAACAAACACCAATATTTGTGTGTGTGTGTAACGGGAATATAATATTATATCTTTTGTCATATTATTTTACCAACGGTGTTATAATATTCCTTTTGGCAACATCTTCAATAGCGTCTCTTATTATTAAATTTCTTTTCTTTTTTATATTTTATCACATTTTTCTATTTTTTTATTTTAAAACTTTTTTTATTGTGAAAATACCATACAGAGGGGATACAATTACATGGGTAAGCTACTACATACCTTCCTTCCTTCCTTCCTTCCTTTCTTTCTTTCTTTCTTTCTTTCTTTCTTTCTTTCTTTCTTTCTT
>NW_012267761.1:3014-4445 GCF_000151885.1 Dipodomys ordii | reverse complement strand
CTTTCTTTCTTTCTTTCTTTCTTTCTTTCTTTCTTTCCTTCTTTCTTTCTTATATTTTTTATTGTGAAAATACCAAACAGAGGGTTTACAATTACATGGGAAGATAGTGAGTACATTTCTTATCAACCATTGTTGCCTCCTCCTTTGTTTTCCCATACCATCCTTTCCCCTTTCCACCCCCCACTCCACTGCCAAAGTTGCAAAGTTCGTTTTTACACATAAAGTCTTGTAAATCTCATTGTTGCAATGCATCCAACTGTAACTCTATTTAAGCAATTTGGTTTTTCCTTTACCCTCCACAAATTATGCCAACATCAAATACAGTGAAAGAAAGGTTATACCATGGGGGAGGTACATACAAAGTAACGAAGAAATCATCTTATATATATGTTGGAAACAATCGCAAGAAAGAAAAAACATTGAATCCTTATCTTGGGGTTAATTTTGCCTAACATCAACTTGTCTGACAGTTTCTGTTTGTCTCAGACATGTACTAGTTATTGCAAAGAAGGGAAACCATGGGACCTATGTCTCTTTGGGCCTGCCTTACTTCACTTAATATAATTTTTCCAAGTCTTTCCATTTCCTAACAAATGGGGCAATGCTATTCTTTCTGATGGAAGCATAGAATTCCATTGTGTATATATACCACATTTTCTTGATCCATTCATCTACTGAGGGTCATCAGGGTTTGTTCCATATCTTAGCTATGGTAAATAATGCTGCAATAATCATAGTTGTGTTGGTAGCTTTAGTATGGTCTTGTTTGTGATCATTTGGGTAAATGCCCAAAAGTGGGATTGCTGAGTCATAGAGGAGCTCTATATGGAGTCTTATGAGGAACCTCCATACTACTTTCCAAAGTGGTTGAACAAGTTTACACTCCTACCAACAATGCAGTAAACTGCCATTCTGTCCACATCCCCTCCAGAATCTGTTGTTATTAGAGTTCTTGATGACAGCCATTCCAACTGGGGTGAGGTGGTATCTCAATGTTGTTTTGATTTGCATTTCTTTTATGGCTAGGGAGGTTGAGCATGTCTTCATGTGTCTATTGGCCATCCTTCTTTCCTCTTCAGAGAAGTTTCTCTTTAAGTAGTTAACCCACTTATTTATTGGGCAGTTGTTTCTTTGAGGATTTGTTGTTGATGGACTTAATTTTTTGAGTCAAGGAATATTTTAGATATGAGACCCTTGTCTGTTGTATGGCTAGTGACAATCTTCTCCCAATCCTTGGGCTTTCTACTGATCTTTCTAGCTATGTCCTTTGCCATGCAGAAGCTCTGCAATTTTATGCAATCCCATTTGTCCAAGCTTTCTTTGGTTTGTTGTGTTGCTGGGTCTCTATTAAGAAAATTTTGGCCTGTGCCAAGAAGACCTAAGGTTTCTCCTATTCCATCCTGTAATGTTTTCAGAGTGTCTGCTTTGACT
>NW_012267761.1:0-2239 GCF_000151885.1 Dipodomys ordii | reverse complement strand
AATACAAAATCATGTCATCTGCAAAGAGGGAGAGTTTTACTTCATCTTTCCCTATTTGGATTCCTTTTATGTTTGCATCTTGTCTTATTGCTGTAGCTAGGCATTCTAATACTAAATTGAAGAGAAGTGGAGAGAATAGACATCCTTAGCTCATTCCTGAGCTAAGAGGAAATGGCTTTAGTTTTCCACCATTAAGTATAATGCTGCCTGTAGATTTGACATATACAGACTTTATAGTATTGTGGAGGACTGTTACCAGGATTCTCAATTTTTCCAGAATCTTCATCATAAAGGGTGTTGGATCTTCTCAAATGCCTTTTCTGCACCTATTGAGATAACCATGTGGTTCTTATCCTTGCTCTTGTTGATGTGCTGAATTATATGAACCAGGTTTGTATCCCTGAATGATTCCTGTTTGATCGTGGTGTATGATTTTTGGATGCATTGTTCAAGGAGATTGAGATGTCTTATTAAATTGTCAGTTTATGATCTCTCCAATTTGTCAATGTAGGAACTCAGAGCTACAAACTTGCTTTTGAGTATTGCCTTTGTTGTGTCCCAGAGGGGCTGGTAATTTGTGTATTCATTTTGTTGAATATCATGAACATATTAATTTCCTTTCTAATCACTTCCATGACCCACTCGTGATTCAATGGTGTTTTGTTCAGCTTCCATTTGTTACAGGACTTTCTTTAGTGGCTTTTGCTGTTTAGTTCTTATTTTATTCCCTTGTGGTCTGAGAGAATGCAAAGTATAACTTCAATGTTTCTGAATTTGGACAAATTTGCCTTGTGACATAAAATGTAGTGTATTTGAAAAATGTTCTGTATGCTGCTGAGAAAAATATGTATTCTGATGCTGCTGGGTGAAATATTCAGTAGATGTCTGTTAAATCTAGTTGATCTATGTAGTTGTTTAGATCTGTGGTTTCTCTGTTGAGTTTTTTGCAGAATTTATCTTTCTAGTGGGGATAGTGGTATGTTAAAGTCCCCAACAATTAAGTCTTTGGATCTATGTGACATTTGAGGGAAAGTAGTGTTTCTTGGATAAATTTGGGTGCTCTCTGTTGCTTGGTGAATAGATATTTAGAATTGTAATATCCTCCTGAAGGAGAGATCCCTTTATCTTTACATCTTCTCACTAATTTTAACTTGAAGTCTGTTTTATCTGATATTAGGATTGCAACTCCTGCCTGTTTATGGGGGCCATTTGCTTGGTAGATTTTGTTCCAGCCTTTCACCTTTAAAATGTTTCTGTTTTTATGGACAAGGTGTGACTCCTGAAGACAGCAGATAGAAGGATCTTGCTTTGTAATCCAGCTAGACAGTCTATGTTGCTTAATTGGAGAGTTAAGTCCGTTAATGTTGAAGGATAAAACTGAGAGGTGTTTGGGAGTTCCTGCCATGTTATCCATCTTCTTGGGTGCTGCGGCAACTGGGTTCTTCCTATGGTTCTTGGATTCTCCATTTGGGTGCAGTTTCTTGGTCTTTCTTGTGGTCTTGTTGGTTTTCTATATGTAGGACATCTTTAAGTATCTTTTGTAGAGCTGGTTTGGTGGAGATATATTGTTTCAGTTTTTCTTTGCTATGCAAGGTTTTTATTTGATCTTTGGTTATGAAGCAGAGTTTAGCTGGGTACAGTATTCTTGCTTGATAGTTGTCTGTATTTAGGGAGTGGTATACGACATTCTAGGCTCTTCTTGCTTTAATTATCTCTGCTGAGAAATTTGAGGTGATTCTAATTGGTTTCCCTTTATATGTGATTGATCTTTTCTCCTTGACTGCTTTAAGGACCTTTTCCTTGGTCTCAATTGATCCTGTGCAGATTATAATGTGACAGTGGGATGTCCTGTTCTGGTGCGGTCTATTCGGGGCTCTATAAGCTTCTTGTATCTGAATAGGCCTATCTTTTTGCATGTTTGGGAAATATTCTACTAGGATCCCGTTAACCAAATTTCCTAGACTAGGTGCCTCTAGTTGCTCCTCTACATCCATTAGGCTTAGATTAGGCCTTCTGATGGTGTCTTCCTAATGTTGAATAGATCTGTTATATTTCTTGGATTTGACTTGGATAGGTGTATGTTCTTTCTTCATAATATGTAGGCTGTCTTCAATCCCGAGATTCAGTCTTCTGCATGGTCTTACCAACTGTCAAGGCTTCCTACTTTGTTTTTTATTTCTTTTCCTTCTAATTGATTGGCTTTGATGGCTTCAAATTCTTAGTTGGAGATTTATTTTAG
>NW_012267760.1:25183-40693 GCF_000151885.1 Dipodomys ordii | reverse complement strand
AGCCCAGGCAGGAGAAAAGCTGGAAGTGGTACTGTGGCTCAAGTGGGAGAATGCTAGCCTTGAGCAAAAGGAGCTCAAGAACACAGCCCAGGCCAAGAGTTCAAGCACCAGGACCGACCAAAAAAAAAAAGTCAGCCCAAGCAGGATGAGACCCTTACTCCCAATTAACCAGAGATGGAGTTTTGTCTCAAGTGGTAGAGTGCCAGCTTTGAATGAAAAAGTTAAGTTAGAGTGCAAGGTTCTGACTTAAGCCCAAGTACTGGCACACCTGTAGGAGAGAACCAGTGATCGCAGACTGTGGACTTCCTTGTTTTTCACTATCAGTCTGGAGGTATTGCTGTGAATCAAGCTTGAGGCCCCTTTCACACAACCCTTGGTGATGCTTTGTCAGTCCTCCCTCCTCCTTCTCAACTCACAGTCTGATCTCTGCTTATAGACTAACTAAACCTGCATGATACTCTTGCTATAGCATGTGCACCAGGCAATGGTAGGATTGAGCCTCCAGTCTCTGGAGGAGTAAGGGGAAGATTCTGAGACTCAAGTTAGAGAAGCACTTTTGGGCTCCATTGGAAAGAAGGTGCTAGCCAGGCCCTTAAGCATCCTACTCCCCAGCCAGGAGAAGTGGGAAAGGGGAGCCTCACTCCCTGATATGCTTCATACTACTCTGCTCCAATTGAGTTCAGAGTGAGGTTGCCTGGCCCATCTGTCTGTCTTTTGTGCAGGGGCAGTATAGAATCCTGAACAAAGACCCATATGGACTAGGTGTCAGGGCTCTACACATCATTCCTATCAATACTGAGAATCTATCTCCTGAGAATCTATCTAGGGCCACAGGAACCTTAGCCACCAAGCCCATCAATAACAGTGATCAAGGTCAGCCCTCTCAGGCTGTGAGGAGGACAAGCAAAATGGTGGATTCTATTGGGAAGCAGTGAGATGCCACCTATAGTAGGAGGGGTTGTGGTGAGTCACAAACAGATTCTAGTCTTTGCTGTCACAAACTCCTGGGGGACCTCAAGCTCCTTTGTCCTCAATCTCCAAGAACTTGATTCCCCATGCACATTTCCTCAGAATCTATTTCCTCTCAAAGGAAAGTGGATGCTCCTGCTTTGGGATGTTTATCCTGGTAAATTGTGACCACAAGTATAGCCATTGAGACAATCCGTGTAGAAGAAAAATGGCTGGGCTAGATGCCAATGTCCCACACTTGTAATCTTAAGCTACTCAGGAGGCTGAGATATGAGGATCATTGTTTGAAGCCAACTGGTCCGTGAGACTCTTATCTCCAATTACCCACCAAAAAGCCAGAAGCAGAGATGGAGCTCAAGTAGTAGATGGCTACTCTTGAGTAAAAGCTGAGAGACAGTACCTAGGTTCTGAGTTCAATACCCAATGCGTCTACGTGTGCCCCCTCCCCCACACAAACAATGACTGGACACAGTGGCCCACGCATGCCTCAGTAACATGTACCACACAAATAGGAGGAATACAAAAAACGGATGACCTTTCATAAGGCAAGACCCCTACCTCCACTGGAGTTTTGTTTCATAGAATCATTTCTATAAGTATTAGGGGTTGCAGTTCTGCTCCATTTCCTCCCTTTTGGACCCAGTCTTCCCAATAGACTCATCATTGACCTCTGGTGGAACCACAAAAAGACTAAACTCACCTTGGAACCTGACTTTCCATACCTGGTGATTTCCTCTTCTATATAAGTAGAAATCTTGATCACGACTATGGTGTAGTGAACAAAAGGAAATCTATGAGAAATATACGAGGAATTAGAGATACTGGGAAGAGAGGTAAGTACAGGTTTGTCTCTCAGGGCTCCAGCTCCAACCCAGAGATGTACCACTAGGCTAACCTGGGTGAAATTGCCCTCCAGCAGCCACAATAGCCAGGGAACTGTACTGCCACATCCTTCAAGCCCTGGCCAGCAAGCCAGCCCTCCGGCAGACAGTCTACTCCATAGCCCTATGTTGACTGTGTCAACCAGTTTCAAATGCCTTATCCTTCTCTGTGTGGATGCTTCTACCCATCTACTGTTTCACACTCAGCACAAATTTTGTGAAGAAATTTTGTTTATGTTTCATCTCAAATTTTCTAGACTTACTGCTGAGGTCACAGGACATTCTTTTTAGTGAGCATCATCTATTGGTGTTACCTTCCCCACTGAAAGTTCCATTGGCTCCCTTACCACAATGGTCTATTGAATGCAAAGAGCAAAAATGTTGAGATCCTTTGTGATTCCACATCTAGGAAAGTAAATAAGAAGCAATGCCAAAATGTATTATAAGAGGTGCATATACATGATAAAGTATATCCCAGAAATTTAGGTTAAATCAGCTTTAGTGATTTAGTGTTTTAATGAACTGCTTCTCCAGCCAGTGCCTCCTACCCAAACCTTTTGAGCCAGATACTGGTTTATTTTTCTATTGTATTCCTTGTTTTGGTACAGTCATTTGAACTCAGGATTTTGCATTTGTTAGGCATGGATTCTACCACTTGAACCATGACTCTAGACCTGTACTGGTCTGTTTCTACTGCTTAAACAGTTTTTTTTGTGCTAGTATTGAGCTTGAATTCAGTGCCTGGGCACTGTCCCCGAGCTTTTGTGCTTATGGCTAGCAATCTAGAACTTTGAGACACAGTGGCATTTCTGCCTTTTTGGTAGTTATTGGAGATAAGAGTCTTATGAACTTTCTTGCCAAGGCTGGCTTTGAAATACAATCCTCAGCTCTCAGCCTCCTGTGTAGCTAAAATTACAGGTGCGGGCAGCTGGTATCCAGCCAGACTGGGTGATGGTTTAAAAAGTAGAAATTTACTTTTTTTCAGTTTTGAGACTAGGAATTCCATGCTTGAGTTTATTTCCTATTGTTATAACATCTGTGATTGGATAACTTATGAAGGAACAAAGTTTATTCCGCTTATGTTTCTGGAGCCCAGAAGTCCAAGATCCAGGCCTCATTTCTCAAGGGCCTTGAATTGTATTATAAAAAGCAGGAAAATTAAGTGGAAGTGGATGCATGCCACTTAGTGTGAAAGGGAGCCTCACCTTGTAACAATATGTTCTCATGGCAACTAATTCAGCATGTGAGACTGAAGCCACTTCATATAAGGCACTAATTCCTCTTAATTAATGACTTAGCCACCTCTTGAAGGACCCACCACAAAATACTATCACAAAGACAATCAAATCTGAACAGAATTTTTGGAGAGTCCAAACCATGCTCAAACTAAACCAATCCAAGGTCAAGACTCTCAAATTCAAGGCTAGCCTGTGCAACATATCAAGATGCAGTTAAACAAATCAAAACATTCATATTGCCCAAATGGTTTTACAGGTTAACCACAGTTCTCATGAAAATGCTAACGTCCCCCAGCCCTCTTCACAGAAATAGAAAAAAAGAACACTGCTTGCATTCACATGGTAGCACAAAAGACCCAAAACAGACAAAGCAGTCTTACATAAAGGGAACAAGCAGAGGTATCTATAGAACCTGAATTCAAGACACATTACAGGCCTATACTAACCAAGGGAGCATGGTACTGGCATAAAAACCAACACAGAAACCAAAGGAACATAATAGAGACTCCCTCAAATAAAGCCACACATCTACAGCCAAATGATTGTCAATGCTACAGCTAGGAAACACATGAGAATAAGGGCAGCTTCTTTCCTGAATGCTGCTGTGAAAGCTGAGTATCCATACACAGTTGGACACCTTTAGCACTTTATCAACTGATTCACCAACCTTGAAATAGCTACTTTCAAAAAAAGCCTGAAGGTAGTAGATTCTGGCAAGAATACAGAGAAAAGGAGCCTGTACTGGTGGTGGGAATATAAATTAGTATAGCTACTGTGGAGGACAGTATGAATGACCCTCCCCAAACCAAGTTTACTATCTGATCCCCTTGTCTCATTTCTAATTTATAGAAAGGAACTATGATCAAAATATTAAAGAATGCTGGCTACTCAGGAGACTGAGGGTTGCAGTTCAAAGCCAGCCTAGCCAGGAAAGTCCTGAGAGACTCTTATCTTTTAAAAAATCACACAGGAAAACTCTGGCTCAAGAGGTGCAGCTCTGGCCTTGAGTAGAAAAGCTAACACACAGTGCTTAGGACCGTTACTGCCCCAGTCCTGGCACACACACAAAAATAATGAGATGATTGCAGGTATGGTAAAGATGGGTCATGCCTGTCATCAAAGCTACTCAGGAGGCTGAGATCTGAGGATTGTAGTTCAATGCCAGCTCAGGCTGAAAGGTCCATCAGACACTTATATCCAATTAGCCAGGAAAAAGCCAGAATTTGAGATGTGGCTCAAGTTGTAGAATGGCAGCCTTGAGCAGAAATGCTCAGGGACAGTACCAACCCTTGATTTGAAGCCCAGTACAAACACTAAATAAAGTGTGTGAGAGAGAGACATAGAGACCTCTACCCACAATCATCAATATATAGTTTCAGTCTAGATATGTACATGGATGCGTGAGTAAAGGAAGCATGGCTCTACAATGTGGCTCTACCACTTGAGCCACATCTTCACATTTGGCTTATCGGAGACTAATTGGTGGTAAGAGTCTCAAGGACTTTTCTGTCTGGGCTGGATTCAAACCTCCATTCTCAGATCTTAGCCTACTGAGTAGCTAGGATTACAGGCATGAGCCTCCAATGCCCGGTGGCTCAGAAGACTGCTCTTCTGACAAATATATACTGAAATATTTAATGATAATGTCTCAGAAAACCCCAACAAGCTCCAGTGATTCTGCAGCAATTAAAATAGACCATTTTAATTATCTGAATGAGAACAGTTAGGCAACACAGAAGCAACTGTATTCTGAAGAGAGAAAGAGAGAAAGAGTGGGAATCATCCAAGTGGGAACAGGACAACAAGAAAGCACAAAGAGACCAAAGAAACAGAAAAGCTGCATACAGTTCTAAGTCCATGCCTGTCTTCCAGAGAGGGGAAAAGGAGGCTGAAGTTACCATTACAAGGTAAGATGCATGACCCCAGCAACAGACTGGCAATTCTAGCTACACAGCAAGCCTATACCTCTCATACTTTAAAAACAAATTGTTACTATAAAGGTGAGGTACCTATCAGTTGCAGTTACATAAGCCAGATAATGAGTATATTTCTTTTTGGACAAGGTCACTCCTTCCCTCGCTCTCTCATAAGATTTTAGTCTACCATGGCACTGGTGAGGCAGTGACTGCTCCACTCTGGAAGGCTAGCCTTAGTGAAGACATTCTGCCACTCCCTTTATTTCCAGGGTATTAACTAAGAGTAGGTCTCTAGATTGAAACAGAGATGCTCTGGGAATCTAAAACAATAAACCTCATGAATCTGGGAGACTTGGGACTCCCTAGCCACTAATCTGTGTGAGAGATGGCCATGAAAGTGGGTCCAGGAGAAAGTGGGTCCCACAGAGAAGTTTCAGCATCAGGCCACTGTGGCAGCAGTGAAGGGCACTTAGTGGTCAGAGGTCACACCCTTCTTGGCCAAAAGCAACTCCCGTTACAAAAAATAAAAAATAAAAATAAAGCAACTCTCATTTTTTGATTCGGGCAGAAGCAAAGGACCAATCCTCTGCTGGGCTTTGTCATCACTCTCCAGGGCCTGCCTCTTGGGTGCCTGTGTAGAAGATGATGTGAGCCAGAGACCTGCCCCCAGACCTTCTGAATTCCACTATCGCCATAGCTTCCTCTTCTCCACAGGCAGGAAGACTGAGCATCTGTTCTGTAACTATGGAGACTGTAAGCACAGAGACCAGCAGGCAAATGATTTGTCACTCAGTTCTCCATCAGCCAGTACACAACTCACTGCTGCCTCTGCTCTCCCAAGTTAGATGCCTTTCAGTATTACCTTGGGCTCAAATGCTTGATAGCCTTTAAGACAGAAGCCAGGAAATGTGTTGAATAAATGGAAGCCTACCCATCCCCTAGGCTGTAAAAGTCCCTTTAACCAACAGCTGTTACCAGGACATAAGGAGTCATGCCATTTGCAGGAAAGGGATGGAACTGCAGATCAAAAGACAAATATGACCTCTGTTGATTTACATGTAGCATTAGAACTAAAATGCTACCACTGATTATGCTATCCCTACTATTGATGATAGTGATGATGATGATGATGATGATGATGACTAGACATGAGTATAATTGGAGCCTGTCAACGGGCATCAAGAGGAGTAAGGAGAAGGAAGGAGATGGTACTTGGTGGGGTGAAGATGAATCAAGGATGATAGAAGACCTTTTGTGAAGATAGTCAGATGAAATTCACCAAATGCTTTCTGAAAAAGTAGGGGAGGGGAATCAAGTGTTTCATGGAATATAATGACTTGCTGTAAGTCTATTTTATTGTATATATCTATAGAATCACTACAATGAAATACCCATGTAGTATTAATAAATGTTAATACGCTCACCCTATAATCCTTGGAGTGATGTGCAATATTAGGAACCCAGTTTGAATCTAAACTAGGCAGAAAAATCCAGGAGGTTTTTATCTCCAATTAAGCAGCAAAGAGTCAGAAGTGGAGTTGTGGCTAAAATAGTAGAAAAGCATCTGTTAATGAAAAAGTGGGATGACAACTCAAGACCCACATTTCAAGCCCCAGTACCAGCACACACACTCAAAGGATGAAAAAATACCCACCCACCACCCCACGCACACATGCACACACAACAAAGATCAAACAGGGAAGGAGCAAACAATTGTAAGAAAATGCTACATACTTGTGAAACTAAATAGTATGTAGGAGGTAATTGCAATATCCTTTCAACTATATTTGGAGGCTAGAAATTTTATAAAGTAATCTCCAAGGTAAAGTAGAGTAATATTCTCACTACACTTTGAAAAATCTAGGAAAAATGAAACGCTCTAGAAAATGTAACAACAAAATTGATGTAAGTAGGAAGAATGAACTTAAATTATTTCATAATAGAGCTATAGCAGTAGAAAAACTCTCTGTTGTTGTGGCATGTGTGCTGTGGACAGTAGAGCTGGAATGAAAATTAGGGCCTCCTGTGCATCACGAAACACTCTAACATACAGCAAACTCACAGTCCCTTAATAAATTTAACCAACAAATGACACATTTCCTCAGTGAATTCTGAAGACATCCCCCAAACAAATAACTTCTTTGAATCCTACAGAAAATAGAAAACAAAACATCCTCAATATATGGTATGTAGTGGGAAGAACAATCATACCAAATCATGTTCAGGATACTTTAAGAGAGGAATATCCCTGATTAGTCACACACTTCTGACATAGAAGCCAGAGCAAGAATCAGACTATTAACAAACTCATTCCCACAAATGATACAGTGAAATTTGTGATATCATATGACTAGAATTTATTGCAGAACACATTTAAATTGCTTTAGAAAATTAGGTATTTAATTGTACATATGAAAAATTAGAGGCAAAAGAAACTTCCCATAATGAAAGAGTTGGGGAATATCTATATCCATCTAAGATGTAACTTGTGCAATAGTTTGTTAAAAGTCATTAATCCATATATATATAGAGAGAGATGTGCTTGTGTGTGTGCATATATATATATATGTATATATATATATATATATATATATATGAATATCTCAAACAATAGTTCCTGGGGTGGTATTAAAAGGGTACTGCTATGGACCCACCACCAACATCCATTCAGCATTTAAATTCTTTATGTCTTCTGACTGGGAACCGCTTTGCTCAACCGTTCAGCCCTGGACAACACTGGATTGGTTTCCTTCTTGGGAGCTCATACAGGACTTCTGAAGATTCAGGGCACTGTGGACCAGGGCTGCCAACGTTGGGTTTTATACTCTGAGTGACTTGTACCCTCTAGGGCCACCAGGTCTCCATTCCCATTCTGGATATTAGACCAGTACACCCTGGAATAGCAGCCCAGGGAGGGCTCCCAGAGCTAAGCTGAAGGCCACAACTTACAGAATGGACCACTTCAAGCAGGTGGCTCTGTTTTCCTCTCAGAAGAGGACATGGGTAATGAGGAAATGTGGATGGGAAAAGGAGTTCTTGGGGGTGGAGGACAGATGGGCCTGATGTAGATGAAAGTCAACCAGGAATGTGTGTCAGCAAAGACTAGAATATGTGAGTGTCACTTACTAGGACAGTTTCCTACTGACACTAGGGCCTCACAGATGCCAGAGGGAAGCCAGCAAGGTGCTAGGTAGTCTGGGAAAATTGGTCTGACTCATTGTTGTTGACTGGCTTGCTGGCTTCAAGGACACTTGGGCACTAGCTGGAGAACCAGGAGCACATGATGTTTTGTGCCAGCACAGTAAAAGATCACGTTGGGAAATAAAGTCCAGGGAGCCCTGGCAGCTGGTCCAGGTGGGACTTTGGGGCTCTACAGTACCTCTGCACTGAGGGCAGGCAAGGCACATCGCCAAGTCAACCTCATTGTGTGTTCACTCTGAGCCAAATAGTAGGAGGCAAGGCAGGATCTGAGCTGTATAGGGCAGTCCCATTTTCATAGCCAGCCACTTGGGAATATTATCCCACATATGAAAATTGAAATATAAAATGTGTGAATTTAAATAGAAAATACTGTTGATGTTGATATGATGATAAGGACCTTGGTGACAATTATGTCTTTTAAAAAAGTTAAATATTGGGTGCAAGTGGCTCACACCTGTAACCTAGCTACTCAAGAGGCTGAGATCTGAGGATCACGGTTCAAAGCTAGCCCAGACAGGAATGTCCATGAGACTCTTATCTCCAATTAATCACCAGAAATCTGCAAGTGGCCCTGTGGCTCAAGTGGTGGAGTGCTTGCCTTGAGCTGAAGAGCTGAGGGACAGTGCCCGGCCCATGACCAACAAAAAAAATGAAGTTGTTGTACAAAGAGGTTAAAATTACATACGTCAGGCCTAATATTTGATAAGGGAGTCAAAAATGCAGGATGGAATAAAGACAGCCTTTTTAACAAATGGTGCTGGCAGAATTGACTATACACATGTACTGTTCACAATAGCCAGGATATGGAAACAGCACAGTTGTCCCACCACAGACGAATTGATCCAAAACTTGTGGTATCTATACACAACAGAATATTGTGAAGCCATTAGAAAGGACAAAACGATATAATTTGAAGGAAAATGGATGGAACTAGAAGAAATCATGTTAAGTGAAGTAAGCCAAGAGCAAAGGGAAAAACGACACATGGTCCTTGATAAGTGGGTGTTAAATCCAAAATGTAAGGTGACTTGAGAAACAAAGGACTTCCACTCATCTGGTCGAATCACTACTAAATAACCCCATGCTGCTAATCACATATATGGTATATATGTGCACATTGGAGGGAAACTAGGAGGAGTACACAGAACTAAAGGGAATCAGGGGAAAACATACAACAGTGGGACCCATCAGCTGCACTGGACATTGATCAAAACGAACCAAGCAACTCAATGGCAGCGATGAGAGGGAGGGAATGAGTGGCAAAGAGGGGATAGCTGACACTATGCAAAAGGAAAGGAATGTACACATCACCCAATGTGGAAGAAATAATGGTATTGTCAAAGCCCATAGAACTCATAAACTTCATAGACCACGATAGACAATTTGCCCCATGAAAGTTAGAATGTGTTTGTGAATTTAACTAAGCATCACTATCCCACAATACTGTGAAATTTGTGGAAATTATGTAATCGCATAATCACAATAAAGAATTTGCAGAAAAAAAACACAAAACAACCTGAAGCTAGATCCTTATATATCATTCTCACCATAATCAAAACCAAATGTATGAATGGCTTTAATATAAGGCCAGATACCAGGAAAGTATTACAAGAAGGGGTAGGGTAAATACTGGAGCTTCTAGGCATGGGTTGAACCTTCCTAAGTAAGGAATCACAACAATTCAAAGAAAGACTAGATGAATGGCATAGCATCAAACTGAAGAGTTTCTGCACAGCAAAGGACATAGCTAGGAAGATAAATAGAAAGCCCACAGAATGGCAGATTTTTACTAACTATGAATCAGACAAGGGCCTCGTATCTAAAATATACTTAGAGTTCAAAAAATTAACCCACTCAACATAAGCCCTCAAGGAAACAACAATCCAATTTATAAATGGGCTAAAGATTAAAAGAGAAACTTCTCAGAAGCAGCAGCAATAATGACCAATAGGCAAATGAAGAAATGTCCAATATCTCTGGTCATACAAGAAATGCAAATCAAAACAACATTGAAATTCCACCTCACCCCAGTTAGAATGGCCAACATCAAGAAAACTAACAATAACAGATGTTGGCGGGGATGTGGCCTAACGGGAATGCTACTACACTGTTAGTGGGAACGTAAGCTTGTTCAACCACTCTGGAAAGCAGTGTGGAGTTTCCTCAAAATTCTATAAACATAAAGCTTCCCTATAACCCAACGATTCCATGTCTGGGAATTTATCCAATAAAACACAAACAGGACCACACCACAGCTACCAGCACAACAATGTTCACTGCAGCATTAATTACCATAGCCAAGATATGGAATCAACCCAAATGCAGATGAAACTGTGGCATATATACACACTGGAATTCTATGCTTCCATCAGAAAGAATGATATTGTACCATTTGAAAGGAAATGGAAAGACTTGGGGGAAAAATATATTAAACAAACTAAGCCAGACCCAAAGAAACACAGGTTGCATGGTTTCACTTATTTATTGTAACTAGACTGTGCTTATAAATCTAAAAGCATAAGCAGACTGGATATTAAAAGACAAATACACTTGGATGTGATAAATTATACAGACTCTAGACATTCACACAGTGAGACCAAACGTGGATATTCTTAGGAGAGGTTGACGAGACTCAAGCGCTATGTGAATGTGATCATATAAAATGATGTTTATCGAAACGAATGCCAACAAATAGAAACAAGAGGTTTTTTGGTTATTTGGCTTTTGGTTTTACTTTTAGGTTTTTTTCCCTCCTTTATCACGGTTTTTGTTTTCTGTACCTTTTGCCTTGTATGTAAGTTTAGGTTTTGGGGAGGCTAAGGGGAAAACACAGAAATGATGAGACAGTGTCAACAAATTGTCAACAAAAGCAGTAGTGATACTCTCTAGTCCCCATGTTGAAAATGATCTATGTAACTTTTTTTTTTTTGGTCAGTCATGGGGCTTGAACTTGGGGCATGGGCACTATGCGTCAGCTCTTCAGCTCAAGATAAGCGCTCTACCACTTGAGGCCCAGAGCCACTTCTGTTTTTCTGGTGACTAATTAGAGCTAAGAGTCTCATGCATTTTTCTTCCGAGCTGGCTTTGAAAGCAATCCTCAGATCTCAGCCTCCCAAGTAGCTAGGATTACAGGCGTGAGCCACCGGCACTCGGCGATCTATACAATTTTTGAGAGTGGGGTTTGGAGGGGAAAACTGGAGAAAATAAGGGAAGAAGTGGCAGTCAGTTTTCAAAAAAACAATGTAGCTGGGCACTGGCTTGAGCTTCACATCCACCATACACTGAATACTTGAAAACCTCCAAGCATATGGAGATGGCAAGATGGCAGTGATGGGGTCAAATGCTGTCTTCCCCATAGCAAGTCTACTCTATGTAGTCTCTTTCCACGCCGTAATTTTCCCTCTTTTGTGTGCCGATCCTGGGGCTTGAACTCAAGGCCTGTGTGCTGTCCCTGAGCTTTTGTACTCAAGGCTAGCGCTCTATCACTTGAGCCACAGCCAGCATCACTTCAGGCCATTTGGCAATTAATTAGACATAAGAGTCTTACAGATTTTCCTGCCCAGGCTGACTTCAGACTGTGATCCTCAGATCTCAGACGCCTAAGTAGCTAAGATAAAAGGTGTGAGCCACCAGCACTCGGCACAGCACTTTTTCGGAAAATACCCTGAGCAAGGCGTGATTATGCCTGTTTTGCTCAGCAACGTGAAGCTTAGGAGGGGTACAGCTCTCATTTTAAGCTAAGGACCCAAATTGGAGGAAAGTGGCGGTGGCGGCAGAGGTGGTAGAAGAGGGGGGCTGGGGTGGAGGAGCCCTTTGTCCACTAGACTCCACCCCTGAACCTTTGGCTTGATGACTGGATGTAATCACATTCCTTATTGGCCTTGGGTGACATGAGTGCAAGAAACACGGTGACTGGTGGAGCGTGGACCAATGGAAAGGCCGTACAGTGTCCTCAAGGCGGCAATCCTCGCGATATTTGCCGCAGACACTTGCGGCTCCGGTTGTGACGGTAACTAAGAAGACTGCACTACTAGTGGGGTGACCAGGCCAACGGTCTCCCCACAAGCTGGACTTGGGACGTGAACTCTCACCGCGAGATGTTTGGTCGGGGACGCGGACGTGGCCCGGAGGGCGGGAAGCGTTCCGGTGTCTATAGGATCGGCCGCAGACCCATCATGGCGTCCGGCCACACCCGTGAGTCGGGGCTTCCACAGATAACCAGAGGCCTCACCCGTGACCCGGGACCACCACAGGTAGACAGAGGCCTTCCACGCATAGATGGAGGCCTCCCACAGATAGGCCTCCCTGGGCCCCAAGTCTCTGACTACAATTCAGAGTCTGAATTAGAAGTGATATTCCCAGGAGGAGTTGAATTTCAGGCTGGCAGAGATTCTAGCTCCTTCGCAGAAGACAGGGGGGGTGCTAAGTCCCCACTGTTCAATTTCAGTGCCGAGGACACCGGCAAGCAGCACCCTGCCTTCCAGGTGGCCGGAAGTCAACTCAGATTCCCCATGTGGGAAAGCGTCTCTGCCGTCTTGTCTGCCTCTTGGGCAGAAGCAGCCCCATCCTGTAGGGGAAGAGGCACACTAGTTCCCAGGGAGAGAACCACGATGGTCCCAAGCCATGTGGGAGCAGAGCAGGCCTCTGCCACCCTTCCACAGCCCAGTAGGCCCAAGACTCCCAGTGCCTGGAGGATGAGGGAGAGACGATGGGAAGTTAGCAGGATGTTCAGTCAGAAAGACCAGTGGTCCTCCTCTGACACTGATACTTCAGAGGAATTTAGTAGGAGGCCACGGACCAGGCGGTCCCGTGGAATGAATCATAGAAGCCAGGTCTATTCTGATAGCCCCAAAGAATCAGAAAGCACAACCGGAAGTTCTTGTGGCGAGAATGAAGCTATTTTCTATCCTATGCCTGGACATTTCTTACCCTCTTCGCCCCAGAAAGTAAAGACAATCAAAGAAAAGCAGAGAGGGCTAGAAGAAACTTCCTGTAGGATAAAACAAAATGTGATCAGGAAATACTCAGGAGCTGCTGCTGTTGTTGGTGCTGCTGCTGCTGCTGCAGGTGACATGCTCAGGGGCAACCCTACAAAGAAGATGACTATGGAGAAGAAAATTCCAGAGGGTCCTTTAAGAGTTACACTGGGAAGAAACGCCCCTTCTTGGAGGCAGATAACGAAGACACCTCCCCCAGAAGCAGCTGCATTACCCCCGATCTTGGGTATTCCTCCATTTGGGGGTTCCAAGGCACCCTCTACTCTGCATCCTGGACCAAAGCGATACAAGCAAGGCAACACTTTGAAGAAATGTGGGGCTTGGAAGAGAAGGAAGTCCTGCCCAGTGGCTAGAGAAGATGATGAGGCAAATAGAGGTCCTGGTCTGCTGGTCCAGGTGAGTAAAACATCTTCCCGCTCCTCTCACTGTGCATCTCCCTCCACCAGTGCACACATCTTTGCCTATGTTCCCTCTGCTTTTGTTTTTGTGTTTTGTGTTTTTTTTGCCAGTCCTGGGGATTGAACTCAAGGCCTGGGCACTCCCCCTGATCTTCTTTTCCTCAAGGCTACTACTCTACCACTTGAGCCACAGCACCACTTCTGGCCCTTTCTGTTTGCATGGTACTGTGGAATCAAGCCCAGGGCTTCATTCATGCTAGGCAAGCAATCTACCACTAAGCCACATTCCCAGCCCTCCCTCTGCTATTTGTTCAGGAACTGTTACTGGTGGCCCATAGTCATTAGGATGCCCAATCAAGCGTCCTTGTATGAAGATATCACGAGAGCACTTGGTAGGTGCCAGTCAGAGTTTGCCAGGCTCTTCATTTTCTGCCTTTCCAGACAGGGGTTGGGGTGGAAGCAGGGCTGGCTGCTCATTTGAGTCTGGAGTCTGCTTACAGTTTGGGCTGTGCAGCTTCAGTACCTCCCATCTGCCTCCCCATTCCTTCCTCCCAACTCTTCTGCAAGCCTTCCTGCAACAAGTCTTGGATTTTTTTCATACTCCATGTACTTCCTTGATCAGCTCTGCCTCCTGGCCTGAGGCTGACAGAGGCAAAAAGTACAATGAAATGAGCCCCTCAGAATTGGATGGAACTGCATGCAGACCACCATATTAAGTGACTAAGCTAGACTCAGAAAGACATACTCTGTGATTCCTTGGATGTGCAGAAGGTACCTATAAAGAAAGTAAACGGACAAGACCACAAATGTGGGATCCTTTGATGCATCTGGTGAGAGATGAGAAAGGAAGAAAAGAGGACAGGAGGATAGGGAGAATGTGATAGAATTACTTTGTAGCCAGAATGAATGTTATAGTGAAAATCATTTAATAATTACAGGACAGGTTTTGAAAAGGTCATGGAAGGAGCAGGGATATGACAGGTATAAGAAAGTATGATTGTAGTACATTAAATTATAGAAATACCAAATGATATAATAAAACGTAAGCAAAAGAAATGGGTTTTTTTTTAGAAATAAAAAGGGAAAAAGAAATGAGAATCTCATCTCCCCTCTTTTTCCATGCTCATCCCAAATCCTAATGATTCATGTTTAGTGAATTATTTTTCTGTTAGCTTCCAAAATGCAGGCCAGATCTACCTAACTTCTGCAAGCATGGGGGAGAATTCAACAATGTTGAACACCATATTGGAGACTCACATGATGGAATGGATTTGCAGCCCTTTCCACAGATACAGGGGGACATCATGCCCAAAGGCCATGCAAATTCAGGTGAGCCTTAGGGGTATGAGAACAGTAGAGTGGATGGCATGTAGAAGAGGAAGAAACAGTTACTCTCTAGGGAGTAATGCTCCCAACAGAACACAGGAAGTGGGCAGGGCCGGCCTCAGGCAACCACATTGTTTTGTAAATGCAGATTGTACAGAGGAGTGTTTGAACAACAATGTTCAGACCCCAGAGCAGAAGTAGACTTCCAGCATAACAGTCTTTCCTAGCATCCAAAGAACAGCCAAAGTCCCATGGGTACACAATGGTAGCTGGAGAGACATTTGGGGACAAGGGAAGGCATGCCCAGATAGGGGTGGGAATTGCTGAGCAGAGCAGTTCCAAGTTTCTGCCCACAGAGAGATATGTGCCAGGCCGTTCCACGTCACAGGGAAAGTAGAAAGCTAGTTTTTTGTGTCTTTTTCAGATGACCAGGAACCACCTATGTATTACCGTGATACAGAAATGCCACAACAATCATCTGGAGAACAAGGCTGCTCCCGGGTAATGCCTTTAGTCCTTATGAATGCTGTTCCCGGCTATATGGTCAGCTTTATGTCTGGGTCAAATTGTTTTACATGCAGTTT
>NW_012267760.1:15895-20760 GCF_000151885.1 Dipodomys ordii | reverse complement strand
TGGCAAAATTGGTTTAGCACTTGTACAAAACTAAACCTAGATCCTTATATATCACCATGCACCAGAATCAACTTCAAATGGATCCAAGACCTCAAAGTGATAACAGACAACCTGAAAACATTACATGACAGAATAGGAGAAAGTGTAGAATGCCTTGGCACAGGCCAAAAATTTTTTAATAGAGGCTCAGAGACACAATAAATCAAAGAAAGCATGGATAAATGGGATTGCATGAAACTGGAGAGCTTCTGCATGAAAAAGGACATAGCTAGCAAGATCAATAAAAAACCCCCACGGATTGGGAGAAGATCTTTACTAGCCATACAAAGGACAAGGGTCTCATATCTAAAATATACTTGGAACTCAAAAAAATTAAATCTCCCAACAGCAAATCCTCAAAGAAATAACTACCTGATAAATAAGTGAGCTAAAGACGTAAAGAGTGGCTGCCACCTCCTCGAGCCGCTGTGGTGCTGCCTGTGTGCTCGTTCGGTGTAGACAGGGGACCTCTTTTGTGAAGTGGCATCTGAGGAGACTCTGGCGCTGGCGATGGCCGACGAAAAGCCCAAGGAAGGAGTCAAGACTGAGAACAACGATCATATTAACTTGAAGGTGGCGGGGCAGTATGGTTCTGTGGTGCAGTTTAAGATTAAGAGTCATATAACACTTAGTAAACTAATGAAAGCCTATTGTGAACGACAGGGTTTGTCAATGAGGCAAACCAAATTCCGATTTGATGGGCAGCCAATCAATGAAACAGACACACGTGCACAGGTGGAAATGGAGGATGAAGATACAATTGATGTGTTCCAGCAGCAGACAGGAGGTGTCTACTAAAAAAGGGAACCTGCTACTTTGCTCCAGAACTTTGTTTTTATAGACCAAGAATACATTCTTAATTAGAAAACTGCAATTTAGTTCCACCACATCCTGACTACTACAGTATAGTTTTCTCTATTCTTTCATTTTCCCTTTCCCCATTCCTTTATTGTACATAAAGTAACTGGTGTATGTGCACAAGCATATTGCTTTTCTTTTTTCTTTTTCTTTTAAACTAAATGGCCAATGGTATATTTTGATTGACATTAAATGGAGATGGGATGGGGAAAAATACTGGTCCTGTGAAAATATCCCCCTTCTCCATTCGTGGCATGCTCATTCAGCTTTTATCTTTATATTTCAGTAAGTTATTTTGCTCTCACTGTTTTAACAAAAAGAAAAAAAGAAAAAAACAACAAAAATCCTTGCATACCTTGTTTAATTGGAGAATTTTAATGTTTTCATTTATCATTGTGAAACCAAGGACAATTTTATAACTTTTTTGTATGTAGCTGTTACATGTAGGGCAATCTGTCTTTAAGTAGGGGTAAATTACTCTTTAAAAAAAAGAATCCTAGATAGTTTTCCCTTCAAGTCAAGTGTCTTGTTGTTTAAATAAACTTCTTGTTTAAAAAAAAAGACGTAAAGAGTAACTTCTCTGAAGAGTAAATAAGAATGGCCAATAGACACATGAAGAAATGCTCAACTTCTCTAGCCATAAAAGAAATGCAAATCAAAACAACATTGAGATTCCACCTCATCGCAGTTAGAATGGCTATAATCAAGAACTCTAATTACAACAGATGCTGGAGGGGATGTGGACAGAAGGGAAGGCTGCATTGTTGGTGGGTGTGTAACTTGTTCAACCACTTTGGAAAGCAGTTATGGAGGTTCTTCAAAAGACTCCACATAGAGCTCCCCTATGACCCAGCAATCCCACTTTTAGGCATTTACCCAAACGATCTCAAACAAGGCCATACTAAGGCTACCAGCACAACTATGTTTATTGCAGCAGTATTTACCATAGCTAATATATGGAACCAACCCAGGTGCCCCTAAGTAGATGAATGGATCAAGAAAATGTGATATAGATAGATAGATAGATAGATATGAATTCTGTGCCTCCATCAGAAAGAATGACATTGCCCCATTTGCTAGGATATGGAAAGACTTGGAAAAAATTATACTAAGTGAAGTAAGCCAGGCCAAAACAAACATAGGTTCCATGTTTTCCCTTATTTTCAATAACTAGTACATGTGTAAAGCAAGTAGAAAAGGTCAAAGCTATGTACATATGAACATAAAAGATGATGTTTAGCAAAATGAACCCCAAGATAGAGACACAAGTGGTTTTTCTTTTCTTGCTATTGTTTTAATGAACTTATAATGTACTATGTGATTTTTTTGTTTCTTTTACATGTTCTTCCCCCACAGTGTAACCCCTGTTTTCACTGTATTTGATTCTGGTGCCCTGCATCTTGTATATAAATTTTTTTCTAATTTGGGGAGGGAAAGGGAAATAACAAAATGTTTCAATACAGATAGAGGTTGGCCAACTATAACAATGAGATATACAAAACACTATGTTGAAAATGAACGTTACAACTTTGAGAGGGAAAGGGAAGAGAGAGGAATCTGGGGAGGGAAGGGATGGTAGGGGAATAACAAAAGAGGAGGTAACAAGGCTCGATAGGAAATGTACTCATTACCTTACTCATATAACTGTAACCCCTCTGTATGGTATTTTTATAATAAAACAAATATGAAAAATAGTGTCTTCTCTCCATATTATCATAGACACAGATCACATCCCAGTAGGTGGCACAGCAGCAGGAATATATGGGAGGAAATGGGGATGCTGAAGACAGAAGGAAGTGCAGATTTGTCTCTGGTTTGGAGGTGGAGAAGTGAGTCTGTCCTAGCACCACTGGGATAACTTGGGTGAAATTGGCCCATGGTCACTCAAGAGTTTGACACTAAACAATAGAATTTGTGACTGTCATTCACCATGAGGATTTCCTACTGTGGCTGGGACTTCACAGATGCCAGAGAGGGGACAGTCCAGTACTGGACCTCTGTACAATGTGGGAAACCTGACCTGACTCATTGTTGACTGGCTTGCTGGCTCACAAACACTTTGACACTAGCTGGAGTCACAGGAGGAGGTCATGTTATCTGTCAACACAGTGAAAGGTCATGTTGGAGCCAGGTGTCAGTGGCTCACACTACACAGGAGGCTGAGATCTGAGGATTGCTGGTCAAAGCCAGCCTGGACAGAAAAGCCTGTGAGACTCTCATCTCCAATTAGCTACCAAAAAGCCAGAGGTGGAGCTGTGGCTCAACTGGTAGAATGCTAGCTTTGGGCAGAAAAAAAACCCAAGGAGAGCGCCCAGGACCTGAGGTCAAGACCCAGAACTGGCCCATATAAAATAGGCCTTGTTAGGAAATGAAGCCCAGGAAGCTCTGGAACCTGGTCCAGGTGGAGCTTTAATTGGTTCTCAACAATGGTCCTGTACATGGTCCAGTAGAAATTAATCTGACATTATTCTGAGCTAAGTACCTGGAGGCAGGACAAGAAATGGATACTTCCAGGCCAGTGCCACTTCTAACTGGGAGAGGATGCTTGAGGCAAAGAGGGGGGAGGGTCCAGCATTCTTTCTAGTGGCAAAAACCCAGAAGTAGAGCTGCAACACAAGTGGGAGAGAGCACCAGCACTGAGCAAAAAAAAAAGCTAAGGTATGGCTCCCAGGTCCTGATTTCCAGCCCCACTACCAGCATAACAATAAAGAAGATAAGCAGAGTTCCCACTAGATGGGAGATGTCATAAGAGTGGGCGCCTGAGGTGTATAGTGGAGGGGTTAATAAGTTGTCTCCAGGAGAGAGCTACTTGGCTGTCAAGAACATTGCACAGCCTTCAGGACATGTCTATGCCAAGTCAGAGGCTACACATAATCTGCATGAGCTCTTTCTGTGGCTAGATGCCCACTCCAGTGCACACCTTTGGAACCCACTCAATCTGTTGTCCATGGTCAGACCATCCAGATGCAATTATCATGATGTGATGCCAAGGGACCTGCACGTGCACCTGCACAAGGCCTTGATAATGTGATGCCCAGGGGCCTGTGTGGAGAACTGCTCAGGCTACAGTGAGGGCTGCAGGCCTTTGCCCTGATTGTCTCGCCAGCCGGGCTCCTTTCCTACTCTCACAAAGAGCCCTGCCAACCTCACTCTGCACTCATGTGAGCTGAGTTGTATCGTAGGAAGCAGGACATGACCTGGAGCTCAGTAGGGAAGTCTCACTTGTGGCTGGGAGAGGACAGGATGGAAAGGGGTCTAGACACAGAAAGAAATGAGAGTTCCCACATCCTTCTGTCTCATGGGGTCCGGATGGGCTTCTCTCACCTGAGACTCTGATTCTGGCCCTTACTCCTGTCCAGAATAAAGGCTCATCTCTGACTACTGCCTGTGATGAGCACCCTACAATAACTTGAGAGTAGTCTGAATACGGTGCAAGGAGACCATGTCTTTGGAGGGAGATGGCAGGGCTGACAAAGCTAGTTCCCGAGGTTTCTACAGCATCCTTAGGCCTAAAGTAGGGCCCAGTCTGGAGCATAGCCTACTTGCAACTAGCCCAGAAGTCTGGTGGCAGAGCCTCGGTGCCAGAGTGTGTCAAACGACTTCACTCAGACATCAGTCTTCTGTGTCATCCTTTGAGGAGTTAACCACCTGGAGAGAGGTCAGTCAGAGCTTACAGGATCAGGCCCACCTTTCAGGTAGAGGATTAAAGTGAATGGCTAATCTATTCTGGCTCTGAAGTGATGATTTGTCCTATCCCATATTCAGGGTGTGACTTTCTGAGACACAGGGACCAGAAGGGACACAGAGTGAATAGATAGGCAGGGTGGTACCGAGCCTGACCCATGCTCCAGGGCCCACCCTACCTGTTACCCTTTCCCTCTGGGTATGGTGGTCTCCCATGGGAACATTCTACTAGAAACAACAGGGGAAACAGCTGCTCTGAGGAAGCCAGCCTGCACATCATCATG
>NW_012267760.1:15184-15520 GCF_000151885.1 Dipodomys ordii | reverse complement strand
CTTCTGTCTCATGGGGTCCGGATGGGCTTCTCTCACCTGAGACTCTGATTCTGGCCCTTACTCCTGTCCAGAATAAAGGCTCATCTCTGACTACTACCTGTGATGAGCACCCTACAATAACTTGAGAGTAGTCTGAATATGGTGCAAGGAGACCATGTCTTTGGAGGGAGATGGCAGGGCTGCCAAAGCTAGTTCCCGAGGATTCTACAGCATCCTTGTCACCATTTGGTAATTGTGCCAGGCCTTCCAAAGTAGGGCCCAGTCTGGAGCATAGCCTACTTGCAACTAGCCCAGAAGTCTGGTGGCAGAGCCTCGGTGCCAGAGTGTGTCAAACGA
>NW_012267760.1:10136-15134 GCF_000151885.1 Dipodomys ordii | reverse complement strand
TTCCCTCTGGGTATGGTGGTCTCCCATGGGAACATTCTACTAGAAACAACAGGGGAAACAGCTGCTCTGAGGAAGCCAGCCTGCACATCATCATGTATCCACCAGGAGGACTTAAACATCCCATTCAACCAAATATGCCACAATGACAACATTTTGAAGTCCCTGAATCTATCAGTATGTTTAGTGACTTCGACTTCCTTCTGCCCATGCTCTCCTGTTCTACAACTTGAAAATACTATCTAGTATCAAGTGCTGGTGACATATGCCTTCTAATCCTAGATCTTCAGGAGGTCTTAGTAACGTAGTTCTATGCCAGCCTTGGCAAGAAAGTCCATGACACATACTGCTATCTCCAATAACCAGAAAAAAATCCAGCCTTGAGTAAAAGAGCTAATTGACAGCACCCCAGCCCTGAGTGCAAGCCCCAGAGCTGGCGAAAGAAAAAAGAAAGACAGAGGGGGGTGTGGGACAGAAAGAGAGAGAGAGAGGAGGTGGGAGGAAAAGAAGAAGAAGAAGGAGGAGGAGGAGGAGGAGGAGGAGGAGGAGGAGGAGGAGGAAGAGAAAATGCCTTTGGTGAAAGGTAAATTCCAATTGTCCATTTCATCCCTTATAGATAAGAGTCCCTTTCTCTTGCTTTTCCTCCTAAATCAGCACTTTCTTTCTCAGCATAGAAGACTTTTATTCATGAGAACATATAGTCAGATCACCTAAAATGCTCTGGCTTCCATTTTGTCCTCTGTATTTAATCACTTAGCCTCTTTGGAAAGGAAGCTGGCATAACTCTCACTTGCCTCCTCTCAGATCTCCCCCTTCAAATATAAATTTCTTTTATTCTTCAGCCTATCTATAGCATGGGCTAGTGCCGAAAGAAGATATCCTAATTGTCTGGTGGTCAAGGTGATCCCAAGTCATGGAGTTCAATTAAAAAGAATTCTGTGAGCCCAGCACAGCAGCTTACACCTGTATTCTTAGCTATTCAGGAGGCTGAGATGTGAGGATCCCGGTTCAAAGCCATCCCAGGCAGAAGTCCATGAGATTCTTATCTCTAATAAACTACTCTGAAAAAACCATAATTGATGCTGTGGCTCAAGTGGTAGAGCAATATCCTTGAGCACAAAAAGGCTCAGGGACAGCAGCCAAGCCCCAAGTTGAAACCCCAGGACCAGCAAAAAGAAAAAGAAAAACAAAACGCCCTGTGACCTCAGGAGACAGTTTACAAAATTTGAGGTAGGACACATAGTATGTCCCCAACGAAGTTTGCCACTAGTGTGATTTAGTACACAGCTAGAACCATTCATGCATGCACATAAGTATCATTAGAAGCTGACTTGCACTTTTCAACTTGGGGCTATGTAGTTGATTGGCTGTAGAAGGGCTAGTTACTGGCCAGGACTTGTAGGATGTGGCAGTACTGTTTCTTGGCCACCTATTCTGGCTGCTGGAAGACAATTCCATCCAAGTTGGCCCAGTGATGTTAGGACAGGCTCATTTCTCCACTTACAACACAGAGACAAATATCCACTTTTCTATGTTCCAGGTACCCCTATTTTCCCTTATATTTTCCATGAATTTCCTTTGGTTTACCTGGCAATAGGATGTGATCAGGGTCTCTAATGATATGGAAGAAATCACCAGATATGGGAATTGAGTTTCTAAGATGAGAACTAAAAAGTGAGAACAATGCACAATTTTTTAACAATATAGTCTCTTCAAGTTAGTGAGTTCAGAGGGAGGACTAGGCCTCCAAAAAGTGGTCAACTGACTTGGGGTGGGAACAGGGGGAAAATGGTGAGAAAGTAAGGGTAGAGGTGACATTGTCCAAAAGGAAATGTACTCATACCTTGGAGCTGGTGGCTCATGCTTGTGATCTTAGCTGCTCAGGAGACTGAGATCTGAGAATCATAGTTCAAAGCCAGCTCAGGAAGGAAAGTCCATGAGATTCTTATCTCCAATTAACCACCTAAAGCACTAACTATCCCTGAGGGAAAAAGATCAGGGACAGCACCTAGGCCCTGAGTTCAAGCCCCATGACCAACAAAGAAGAAGGAAAGGAACTTATGTAAGTGTAACCCCTCTGCACATCATCTTTGTGATAATGATAAAAAATTAAAATAGAATAATAAAAGAGGGAAAAGGAGTAGAACTTTGCCCCCTAATACCTACTGAAATGATTTTATGGGAGATAACACCAGGAGGCACTATGGAGAGATTAGTGTTGCTCAAGACAGAAAAGAATGGTGAGATGGTAGAAACAGGGCAGCAAAGCCAGGGAGGAAAAGCCAGAGGAACTGGAGTTTCTGGAAAGAAGTGTTGGTAGAAGGTAATAAGCCAGTATGGCTCCATCCAGAGCTCAGACTGAGAGAACCAAGGCAAGCCTAAGTTCTCAGAGGTGGGCCCAGACTCCACTCAGGGAGAAGGCCTACCCTACAATGCCAGTGGCACTAACTTTCCATTGCTGTGAGACGTAGCAGCTCCCACCCTTCTCCTCTTCCCATAACAAGAGAGAGAGAGAGAGAGAGAGAGAGAGAGAGAGAGAGAGAGAGATCAGACCACAGATTTCAAGGAGTGCTTTAACTTGGAATTGCTATCAATTGGGGTAGGCAAGGACATAGGAAGGGTCCAAGAGGAAGTGCTGAATGGAAAATAAACAGACTGAAAAGTCAGGATTTTAATGCTTGGGCTCCAAAGGTATTAGCTTCTTGCTTCTATGAAGATACTGAGTTCACCCAGTCAAACGGAGCAGAGTCAGGGCAAGCCTTCTTGAAGAGTCCAGATTGTAGGAAAGGAAATGGTGCATATAGCATTTAGTTCTATGGAAATGGAACCTCTTAGTGAGAGACTAAATGGCCACTAAAACAGCAGAAAATGGAATGCCAGAACCCCTTATCCTCTATGCCCTCCAGAACACCAAGAACCTTGAAAATGGACCTCTCACCTGTAAAATAGTCCTGGGACTTACCACCTAACACAACCATAATAACAACTCAGTGTGGAAATATCTTCTACACCAAAACAGGTATAGTTGAATTAGAAGTTTTGAAGGTTCAGGAATGGCATGAATACTCAGATTTCTCAAGAACAAACAAGGGAAAATACCAGAAAAGCCGAACTAGGAAAGTAACAGTGGAATCTGTAAGGGCCATTTGAGAAGCTGTTATCCTAGGAGTGGTTTCCAGAGACCACAAGTTTGGACAGTGCATTCTTCTTTGACCACAATCTAGTAGTCAATACACACAAGAGTCCAGGGCAGGTTTGCTTGGTTTCTTCTCCCAGGGGAAAGTTGGTTCCTGTAATACTACCTGTACTTGCTATTAGCTCTGCCTCAAGTTCCTGTTCCCAGACCCCCCACAAACTCTCTTTCTACTCAAAATCGTCTTTCACTTTAAAAATTATAGTTTTACTTTGAGCTTCTTTCATACATTTTGTAGCACCAGAAGCTAACCCAGCAGCACTAGAGAAACTGAAAATATTCATTATTAATGTCCTCCTCTCTCTATCATCCTTTTTTATACCAGGGCTACGGCCCTGGTACACACCCCACTTTCCACAGCCCTGTGGCAAGATTCACACAGAATTTTCAATGGAAGGATCACAATCTGAGGGTGCACATATTCCAGTTTAACCTGGACATGCAGCCTAACATCTAGCTGTAATTAACATCACTAGGGGCCAGGAAAGGTATTAACCATAGACAACTCTATTCTCCAGATGGTTCTTGTGACCTTTCCATACTTGTAAAACATACAGATAGCTCCTGGTCACCTGAAATTAAACACCCAAATCCAGCTTCCTGGCTTCCATGTGAGGCAGGAATGGTCTGGCAGACTCTCAAGTGAGGCAGCATCCCCCTTCTGTTGGCAGATACTTACACCTGCTTTGCCAAGCATCTCTGCATCTCTCTGATCCTCAAAGTCACCAATGCTCTCACTGTGCCTCTGTTGAGCTCAAAGTCTACTTTTGGATTGGAATTTGGGCACTGTTACTAATCACTCCCATTGCCTAAACCTCACCTTACAGGACAAAGTGGTTGTTTGAGACCAGCCCTTTCCACACTATTTTTCCTGAGAGACCACTACTTAGGAAGCACTATAGCCTAGAAGCAAGGCTGATCTTCTGTCGCTTCCTCCAGAAGTGACAGAAATGGATGTTTCTCTCCTCTACAATCCATCCCTCCCACTACTCTCAAACACACATGACTCAGCATAAGGTGTAGAGAATCTGAGCATAATGCACACCAGTCTTAAGTACAAGGCTGTGATACCTTTACAATATGTGAGGCTCTAATGTGCTATGTGCCACTGATGCATTTTCTGTTTTTTTTTCTTTTATTTTTTGTCAGTCATGGGGCCTGAACTCCTGGCCTGGTCGCTGTCCCTCAGCTCTTCAGCTCAAGGCTAGTGCTCTACCACTTGAGCCACAGCACCACTTCCAACTTTTTTGGCTTATGTGCTGCTGAGGAATTGAACCCAGGGCCTCACTGAGCCAACTTCCAAGCCCCAACTGATGCATTTTCTATAATATATGAACAAGTCAGGTGAACTTAGACTATATAATGAAAGCTAACACAAAAATGTCTCCCTGAACCAGGTGCCAGTTGCTCATGCCTGTAATCCTAGCTACTCAGGAAGCTGAAATCTGAGGATTGTGATTCAAGGACAGCCCAAGTAGAAAAGTGCATAAAACTCCAATTAACTCCTGGGGGCGGGGGGAAGGCCAGAAGTGGAGCTATGGCTTAAGAGGTAGAGTGTTACTGTTAGGAGAAAAAGCTCAGGGACAATGGCCAGGCCCAATTCAAGCCACAGGACTGGGAAAAAAGAAAAGAAAAGAAAATTGTCATCAAGTATGGATGTGTTTTGTTGGTGTGAAGTAAAGAATACAAAGGAGAAATTGGCATTGTAGTTGTTTCGTGCATTTTCATTAGTGCATATTATTAATCAAAAATGGAGTGTTTTGTTGATTCTGGTGCATGGTGATATATAAGGATCTAGGTTTAGTTTT
>NW_012267760.1:7812-10086 GCF_000151885.1 Dipodomys ordii | reverse complement strand
AGAGAGAGAGAGAGAGAGAGAGGGAGAATGTACTGTCGTCACTGGAGGCAGTCTAAAAAAATTGAGCTAGGATACACAGCTAAATGTGAACAAGTACATGGATTGGACCATTCATGCACATAAGCATGAATCATTACATAATGACTGACACTTTTTAACTTAGGGCCATGGAGTGAATTGTCTGCAGAAGGTCTGGTTGGTGGTTCAGCACTTGGTGAATGTGGCAGTACTGTTCGTTTGCCGTCTATTCTGGCTGCTGGACAATTTCACCCAAGTTTGCCCGGTGGTGTTAGGAGAGACTTGTCTCTATCTCCAATCCAGAGACTAACGTCTACTTTTTTCTGTTCCAAACACCCACAGTTGATTCCTCCCATATTTCTACATATTCCTGATGCACAGCCACTAAATGTAATGTTATCAGGGTCTCTTAGGATATGGGATACAAAATCAGCAAGTATGAATTTCCAAGATGAGAGCTCAGCAGGAAATGAAGACAATGAACAATTCTAACTAACTTTAGTGTATCAGTGTGGTGCCAGCATGAGTAGATGTTGAGTGCAGAGAAAGAGCTAGTTCTAAAGTGAAAAATGGAGCAGAACTGCACCCACACAGTACCTGCTGTAATGATTCTATGGGAGAGATACCAGTAGAGAGCCATGGGAGAGATCAGTGTTGCTGAGGACAGAAAAGAAGGCTGCGAGGGGAGAAGCAGGACAACAAAAACAAGTAGGAGATGCAGGTGGGGCTGGAGCTCGGAAAGAGGCTTTTCAGCTCCTGGAAAGAAGGGTGTTAGCAGAGGGCAGTAAGTTAGTTTGGTCACAACAATCCATCCAGAACTCAGATTGAGGAAACCAAAGTAAATGTGAATGTAGGACTCCTGGCTCAGAAGTAGGCTTGGAAACCCCTAGGAAAAAAAGCCTTCCCCTACAATGCCAGTGGTACTCTCCCTTCACTACTCTGAGATTGGACAACTCCCTACCCTTCTCGTGTGCATCTGTGTGTGTGTGTGTGAGAGAGAGAGAGAGACAGAGACAGAGACAGAGCGAGACACATACACAGAGAGAGAGACCCAGAAAGAGACAGAGAGGAGAGGAGACCATGGAAAACAAAATGCATTTTAATTTAAAGCTGTTATGAACTGGGGTTGTAGGGCTTAAACAAGGGGTCAAAAGGACAAACTGGATGAAGAAGAACTCAACTGAAGAAGGTGGGTGACAACTCTGGACTACAGGTACTAGCTGTATCTCTTGAAGATGGTGTGTTCATTCTGTGAAACCAAGAAGAATTGAGGCCAGCCTGAGACTCTCTTCAAATGTTGAGAAGTGGAAAGTTGGAGTAACACTTACCTCCCAGCGACTGGAACTTCTCAGTGAGGGACTGAATGGCCTCTAAAACGGAAAAGCATAAGTGAGTATTCCCACATTTGGAATGCCACTGTCTTGCTCCTTGATGTCCCCAAGGGAACTTATAACCCCCCCCCCCCCGCCAATTGACTCCCTTAGCTAGTGTCAAAGAGCTTTGGGACTGATCCCACCCATCACTAGAATTCAAAATTGAAATTTCTTCCATACGTAAACAATTGAACTAGGATTTCTCAAGGCTTTGGCATGACAGAAATATTCAGTTAAAGGCAAATAAGACATAATAAATACCAGAGAAGGCACTCCAGCCAACACTTATAAAGAAAATAAAGGAGGTATCTCTAAAGGCCATGAGAGAAGAACTCTGGTACTGGTTGCCAGAATCCATGCTGAGTTTTGACAATACACTGCTTTTTGAGGCATGACCCAGCAGTCAAGACACAGAAGGCTGAAGGAAAAGCCTCCTTGGTTTCTTCTCCAAGGGGAATGTTAATCTTTGTAATGCTATCTGGACATGTAGAAAGCCCTGCCCCAAGTACAAAAGCATCCAGGCATCTCTTCTTGCTCCTGCCCCTGTCTCTGCCCTGGGCCCCACCATACCTACTCGTTCCTTGAGATTCTCTATATCTGTATGTAGCGTCAGACACTAGCCCAGTAAGGAAGAAGGAAAAAGAGACAACAGTTAGTGTGCTGGCCTCCTCTCTCTCTTCATCCTCTGCTTTGTCCTGAGCCCTTACACCCCCTCCCATATCCTACAGTTCTGTGCAAGAGAAAGGGTGGTTTCCTTTCTTCAAGGGGTATATGATAAGATTAAGCATGTATGTTAATTTAACCTGGACAAGGAGCCCACCATCTCGTTGGGGCTAGCATTCCCAGGGACTAGAGAAGATATTACCCGGGCACAACCAGGTTG
>NW_012267760.1:0-7762 GCF_000151885.1 Dipodomys ordii | reverse complement strand
TTAAAACTGTTATGAACTGGGGTTGTAGGGCTTAAACAAGGGGTCAAAAGGACAAACTGGATGAAGAAGAACTCAACTGAAGAAGGTGGGTGACAACTCTGGACTACAGGTACTAGCTGTATCTCTTGAAGATGGTGTGTTCATTCTGTGAAACCAAGAAGAATTGAGGCCAGCCTGAGACTCTCTTCAAATGTTGAGAAGTGGAAAGTTGGAGTAACACTTACCTCCCAGCGACTGGAACTTCTCAGTGAGGGACTGAATGGCCTCTAAAACGGAAAAGCATAAGTGAGTATTCCCACATTTGGAATGCCACTGTCTTGCTCCTTGATGTCCCCAAGGGAACTTATAACCCCCCCCCCCCCGCCAATTGACTCCCTTAGCTAGTGTCAAAGAGCTTTGGGACTGATCCCACCCATCACTAGAATTCAAAATTGAAATTTCTTCCATACGTAAACAATTGAACTAGGATTTCTCAAGGCTTTGGCATGACAGAAATATTCAGTTAAAGGCAAATAAGACATAATAAATACCAGAGAAGGCACTCCAGCCAACACTTATAAAGAAAATAAAGGAGGTATCTCTAAAGGCCATGAGAGAAGAACTCTGGTACTGGTTGCCAGAATCCATGCTGAGTTTTGACAATACACTGCTTTTTGAGGCATGACCCAGCAGTCAAGACACAGAAGGCTGAAGGAAAAGCCTCCTTGGTTTCTTCTCCAAGGGGAATGTTAATCTTTGTAATGCTATCTGGACATGTAGAAAGCCCTGCCCCAAGTACAAAAGCATCCAGGCATCTCTTCTTGCTCCTGCCCCTGTCTCTGCCCTGGGCCCCACCATACCTACTCGTTCCTTGAGATTCTCTATATCTGTATGTAGCGTCAGACACTAGCCCAGTAAGGAAGAAGGAAAAAGAGACAACAGTTAGTGTGCTGGCCTCCTCTCTCTCTTCATCCTCTGCTTTGTCCTGAGCCCTTACACCCCCTCCCATATCCTACAGTTCTGTGCAAGAGAAAGGGTGGTTTCCTTTCTTCAAGGGATATATGATAAGATTAAGCATGTATGTTAATTTAACCTGGACAAGGAGCCCACCATCTCGTTGGGGCTAGCATTCCCAGGGACTAGAGAAGATATTACCCGGGCACAACCAGGTTGTCCAGATGGTTCTTGTGGCCTTTCTGGACCATGGGAATGCATAGGTGGCTCCTGGTAATCTGAAATAGAACACAAAATTCCAGCTTTCTTGGAGGCAGGACTTCCTGAGAGTCTGGCGGACTCTCAAATGAGGTAGCGTCCCCCTCTGCTGGCAGCAACTTGCCTCTGCTGTACCCAGCATCCCCACTGCTTCCTGAGCCTGCTTTTTCTTACCCTGAAATGTCACTCAAGCTATCAACTCAGGCCCTCTAGTACTGTGGCTCTCAACTGGATGCTAGAAAAGGTTCTGATGTGCTGAAAGTCTATTTTTGGATTGTAGTTGAGCACCGTTACTAGTCATCTTTCTGCACACTCCCCACCTAAGAGACAATGTGCTGACCAGCCCTGTCGTCACACCATTGGTCCTGGGGAAATGCTGTCCGGGTAAGGAGGCAATCTTTCTCCTGAGTCCTCTTTCTCCTCCAGAAGGAACAGAAATCGATGTCTCTATCATCCAACCCCTGTCCCCCCCACTTCTCACAAACCCCAAGACTCACCAGTAGTTGCAGGACCTGTGGGTGGGATGCGCTGCTGTCTCTGGGGGAAGGGCTGTGATTTCATTTGAACAGGTGAGTCTCCAGTGTGGTGATAACCACCGCTGATTTCTCCCCCATGTATTGACAAGTTGGGTTGATCTGGCCTGTATTTTGAAAGCTAAAAGGAAAATTTCTGAGTATGCATTTTTAAACAGACAAAAAGGAAAACAGACAACTGTTTCTTTCCCCTTACTTTACCATTCTTTTTGTTTACTGTTTTATTACATAATGTGTATTATGAATGGAGTGTATCATTATAGTACTTCTTAACTCATATACTTCAATCATATCCATGTCCTTATTACTGTCTACTCTCTTATTCCTATTTTCCCACTCTTTTTAAAATCTCTTTTTGCAATTTATTAAATGGTTATCAGTGTGACCTGTTCATTATGGATTCACATACTGGCTATCACATAGTCCCCACCCTCCTGCCCTTCTTTCCCACCTTCCACCAGTTCCCTCAGATTGGCCTCACATTCGTGGTCATGTCCATTTACTTGCTTTATAGCTACCTTCTGCACATCTGAGGAATCATGCAGTATTTGTCTTTTTGAGTCTAGCTTAGCCACTTAATATAATGCAACTCCATCCATTGTGAGAAGCTCACTTAATTAGCACTTTCTGCCTCTGTCAGCCTCACGCCAGGAGGCAGAGCCAACCAAGGAAGTGCACTGAGTATGAAAAATACCAGGACTAGTTCCAGGCAGGCTTACAGAAGATCTGGGAGGGAGCAATCAGGAGGCTGATGAGCTACAAGCTGCGCAGCCCAGACTAAGCAGACTCCAGACTCAGATTCACAGCCAGCCCTGCTTCTATCTCAGCCCCTGTCTGGAAAGGCAGAAAATGAAGAGCCTGGCAAACCCTGACTAGCATCTAGCAAGTGCTCTCATGATATCCCCATACGACAAGGACCCTGGATTGGGCATCCTAATGCCTATGGACCACCAGTAACAATCCCTGAACAAAAAGCAGGGGGAATGTGGGCAGAGATGCGTGCACTGGTGAAGGGAGGTGCATGGTGAGAGGAAGGGGAAGATGGTTTACTCACCTGGGCCTGCAGACCAGGATCTCTATTTGCCTCATCATCTTCTCTAGCCACTGAGCAGGACTTCCTTCTCCTCCAACCCCCATATCTCTTTAGATTGCTGTCTTGCTTGTACTGCTTTGGGCTAAGATGCAGAGAGGAAGGTGCCTTGGGACCCCCAAATGGAGGAACACCTGAGATCGGGAGTAATGCAGCTGCTTCCAGGGGAGGCGTCTTCATTATCTGCCTCCAAGAAGGGGTGTTTCTCCCCAGAGTAACTCTTGAAGGACCCTCTGGGAATTTCCTCTCTTCAGCCACTTTCTTTGTAAGATTGGCCCTGGGCATGTCACCTGTAGCAGGAGTGGCAGCGGCAGCAGCAGCAGCAGCAGCAGCAGCAGCAGGAGCAGCAGCAGCAGCAGCAGCAGCTCCTGGGTATTCCTTGATCACACTTTGTTTTGTCTTACAGGAAGTTTCTTCCAGCCATCTCTGCCTTTCTTTGATTGTCTTTAGTTCCCCGGGAGAAAGGGGTAGAGAATCATCAGGCATATCTTCATTATGGTCATCAGAGCTTCCACTTAGGCCTTCTGATTCCTTGGGGCTCTCAGAATCAGCTGGGCGTCTACGACTCAATGTATGGGGCAGCCTTCTCTGTGGCTTCCTCCGCGGCTTCCTTTGACACTCTTCTGAAGTCTCATTGTCAGAGGAGGACCACTGCATGTTCTGGCTGGCCAATTTGCTAGCTTCTCTGGCTTTCTTTCTCTCCTCCCAAGCTCTGCGAGGCTTGGACTTAATGGGCTGTGGAGCAGTGGCAGAGGCCTGCTGTGATTCCATGAGGCTAGGGACCAGAGTGCTTGTCCCCCTGGGGACGAGTGCACCTCTCCCCCTAGGGGCTGGGGCTGCTTCTCCCCAAGCGGCAGCACAGCTTTCCTGTCTAGGTATTCTGACCTGGCCTCGTGCCACACGGTAGGTCCTGTGATCCTTGAGCGTAGCCTCAACATTGAAGTTGACCACTGAACACAGAGTACCCTTCCTCTTTTTTGCGGAGGAGCCAGCTTCTCCCCTGCCACCCTGAATTTCAGCTGCTCCTGACGAGACTGTTTCTAACTTGGGCTCTGACTCAAACCTGTAGCTTTGAGGCTCAGTGTGGCCTCTGACTATTTGTGGAGGTCCGGAATCACGGGCGAGACCAGGTGCCCTGGGACCTCCTCGGCGGCCCCTATAGACATTGAAGCGATTCCCACCCTCCGCCCCTAAACCGCGTCCCCGGCCAAACATCTCACGCTGAGAGTTCATATCCCAAGCGTCTAGCTGGGGAGACCGTTGGTGTGGTCACCGCGTGACCGGAGTGACGTTCACAGATGCCACGCAGGAGCCACGAACGTCTGCATCCAATAACGCCAGGCTTTCCTGCCTTCGTGGACACTACATGGCCATCCCATTGGCCTGCCTTCTGCCAGCCAAGTCACATTTTGTTGTCATGCCACCCACGGCCCTAGCCAATAGGAATTAGACTAGCTTCTTTGCAGCTAACCCCCCTGGGTTCCCGTGATGGACAGATCGACGAGCCAGTGAGTGAGGGCGGAGCCTGGTGGTCAGAGGGTGTGTCCTCCTTTTCCCTTTTCCAGATTCTTCAGTCCAGGTACCCAGTTTAGAAAGAGAGCCCTACCCCTGAGCCTTGTCTTCCCATGTGTAAAGTTGGACAATACCATCGTTTCACTCAGGGGCTTCTGAGGATTCAGGGTAATGGTGGATGTGGAGGCCCAGCGCAGAAAGGATTTTGTTGGTGGTGGTGGTGGTCGTGGGTCTTGAAATCTGGGCCTGGGTGCTGTCTCTGAGTTCTTCAGCTCAAGACTGAGCACTCTACCAATTGAGCCACAGCGCCACTTCTGGTTTTCTGGTGGTTTTTTTATTGGAGATAAGAGTCTCACAGACTTCCCTGCCTGGGCTGGCTTTGAAGCGCAACCCTCAGATCTCAGCCTCCTGAGTAGCTAGGATTACAGGCGTGAGCCACTGGCGCCTGACAAGAAAGGATTTTTGACATCCCACTGGTAGAAAACACCCTGAACATCAATACACCATCACCATCATACACCTACTGCTACATGAGGTTGATTACTGTAGTAATCAAGTAGTAATTATGAAGCCTGTACACCCCACAAACGATCTTTCTCCCACCCCCCGAAAATGTATAAGGACCAGTGATGACAGACTATGGGCTTCCTCCTTTTCCCTATCAGTTTGGCTGTATTGCTGTGAATCAGGCTTGAGTCCCTTTTCACACAACCCTTGATGACTAGCTTTGTTAGCCCTGCCTTCTCCCTCTGAACACATGGTCTCCCTGTTCATAGTCAAAGGAAACCTGCATGACCATGACACTATTGTTATAGCAATGCACATTAATGGCACTGGTGGGAGCTGAGCCTTTAGTCTGCAAGTGGTAATGGGCAGATTCTATGACTCAGATCAGAGAAGTCCATCTAGACCCTATTGGAAAGGAGTAGGTATATCTTCATTTCTTTCTTTGTCTGCATCCCCTTTTCCCCAAGTGTCCTCTCCAAGCCAGGACAAGTGGGAATTCCTGCAAAGACTCTGATCCTGTCACACCTCTTGCTACTTAGGTCAAAATGAGCTCCGAATGAGGCTGGCTAGTTCATGTTGTCCTAACCTTGATACAGGGATACCGTGAAGCCCCCAGTAAAGTCCTACATGGACCATGTGCCAGGGTTCCCTGGACTACATTTCCCAACAGGATATTTCACCTTGTTGACATAAAACCTGGTCTCCTTTTGAGACTTTTGTTTGAGTGGAAGGAACCATGAGCTAGTCAGCAGCAGTGATTGAGGCCAGCCCTCCTCAGCTTCTCAGTGGTCAGGCATGGTTTTGGCCTCCTTCTGGGGGCTGTTAGGTGAGAACTGCAGTAGTAGATTTTCACGATGAGTCACATCACAGATTTGGGCAACTTTAGACCCATCTGTCCTCAGTCTCCAAGGAATCCTTTCCATATTCACATTTCCTCATTTTCCATTTCTTCTAAGTGGAATGGGATCATTTCTGATTTTTGGCTAGGAATGTCCAGGTATGTTATGGCCACAAGTGTAGGTATAGAGAAAATTCCTGTGAAAAACAGTGGCTAGGCAAAGTGGTGCATGCATGTGATTTCCAGTAATAGGTAAACTACAAGAAGGAGAATTGCAGGCTAAGCTAGCACGTGCATGAAACAAAACCCCCTCCACCACTTAAAATAACCAATGCAGGTCATTCTCAGACTACAGATGACCTGACTTCTCCTACTAAAAATAAATTTCTTCTAAATGAAATTTCTAACCACTTTTCACAAGAAAGTCCTTGTGTGATTCAGCACTAGTAATCACCACTCCAGAGACTCACATGTTACAGGAACATCAGAGTCCTTCTACAAGAGACTGAGGAGCAACATGCCCAGAGTCCCTCCACCTTCTGTTGAGGATTCTAGGCTTGAAGGTAATGGAAAAGGCAGTGCATGGAGGAGAGAGACAACCACTTCTGTCTTCTAGAGGGAAAGGATGGCCGGTCTTGCTTCCAGGCTACCCTGGTACTGCAGTAACAGATTAAAATGAGTGAAGATAGTAGTACTCTCAAGAAGCCGACTCTCATACAAGTAGGATTTTCTCAGTCAGTGGAGAGATTAGTAACAGGTCCAAAACTCCAATCCAGAAGTAGATATTGAGTCTTTTCTGGTATCCAACCACAGTCCTACAAGGACACAGTAGCTAGGGTGGCATTTGGACAAAGGGTGAGATTGCCAGGCACAGCAGGTACAAATTTCTGCCACCCGAGGGAGATAGCGCCTCACTTGAGACTTTGTCAGAATCATCCCTACCCTACATGGCAGCCAGGAACTAGATTTTGGTGATCTCTTTCAGGTGACCGGGAGGCAAATCTGCATTCACCAGATCTGGAAAGGCCACAAGAACCATGTAGAGAACACAGTTGCCCCCGGGTAATGCTTCCTATGGCCTGCAGAAATGCTGACCCCCAGCTAGATGGCGGACCCCATGTGCATGTTAAATGGAAATACATATACCATCTCATTAGGAAACCAGTGGAAAGAGGGAACCTTCTTTCTCTTGAGGATTCTTTGTGAATCTTGCCACAGCGTTGTGGAAAGTGGGGTGAGTAAGGCCCCGGGTAAGAAGGGAAGATGAAGAAAGAGGAGAATAGCAAATTAATAAGTTTTCATTTTCTCTGGTGTCTGCTGGTGCTACAGAATGAAATTTTTTTTAAGTTCAGGGGAAAACTAGCTATGATGGATGATGGGGCAGAGGCAAGATCAGAAACAGAAAGAAACTTGGGGGTCTTGGAGCAGGTACGTGGGGAAGGGCTTTCCATAAATACAGGAGAGTAATACAGTTACCAAAATCTCCTGGGAGGAGAAAGTGAGCAGGCCTGGCCTGGGGTCTCGTGTATGTTGACTGCTGGAACATGTACAAAGAAGAGTGCATTGTCAAAACTTCCTGTGGACCCTGACAATTCCTAAATATCTGAGTTTGACTGACCATTAGAAAACTTCCTATGAAGATCAATATCATGAAAATGGCAATACTTCCCAAGGTTATCTACAAATTCAATGCAATACCTATCAATATTCCAGCCTCATTCTTCAAGGAAATAGAAGCAACAATCCAATAATTCATATGGAACACTAAAAGACCTCAAATAGAAAAACGATCTTTAACAAAAAGAACAGTGCAGAAGGAATAGTAATACCATATTTCAAACTCTACTAGAAAGCCCTAGTAATCAAAACAGCTTGGTACTGGCACAATAACAGACCTGAGGACCAATGGAATAGAACTGAAAACCCAGAAATGAATCCAAAGACCTATAGCCACCTAATTTTCGATAGTGGAGCTAAGAAGTAGAATGGAATAAAGACAACGTCTTCTGTAAATGGTGTTGGCAAAATTGGTTTAGCACTTGTACAAAACTAAACCTAGATCCTTATATATCACCATGCACCAGAATCAAC
>NW_012267759.1:21211-21724 GCF_000151885.1 Dipodomys ordii | reverse complement strand
TCAAAGCTGGAATCAGTAGCACTCAGGTGAGAAGAACGGGAAGCAGATATACCCACTCCGCGGGCAGTGTCCTATGGGTACCAGCCTGTGGAGAGCTGCGGGAGCCACGACCAAAGACGGCTGCAAAAGCAACATTGTAGCTAAAATGGCAGGGCCGCGTGGTGCGGCTTTGACCGAAGATGGCACGGGCTCCCGCCTTCCGTCTTCCCGGTGATGAATGCTCTCTGTAAAAACAACTCCTTATATGGCTATGACTTGGCTTCTAGTTTGCTTCAGTGTTTGCAGCCCTATCGGTATATGCCACATGGCGCTTCAGGATTGGCCATCTAGGAGGCTTATAACCGGAGCGCGGGGGCGGATGGGAAGGAGAGAAGCAGGAGAAACAAGGAGAAAGAAAGCAAGGAGAAACAGGAAGAATAAGGAAGAAGCGGGCAGGAGAGTAGTAGGAAAAAAGAAGCTGTAAACAAGGTCCTGAATAAACCGTCTGAAAGAAGAACCTGTTGTCGCATCATC
>NW_012267759.1:11963-15186 GCF_000151885.1 Dipodomys ordii | reverse complement strand
TCCTACGGGGACCAGCCTATCTGGCTGCCACACCACAATGTTTGCAACCGTGGTAGAGGTATGCAGGCGCAATTGTGCAGCAATGAAAACTGTGTACCCTGTCCAAACTTTACGAGTGTACAAGAAACCACGGGGGATTTACAAGGAGATGTTCAACCTGAAGAGCCGGAGGCCTGCTGGCATCAAGATTCCGTAATTCTCCCTAAGAAGCTTTGAAAGCAGTGAAACGCTTCTATGTTGCAATAACTCAGAACCTCATTCTGAGTGTTCCCGGAAGAGGTCATGGGGCTGAACACAACCGTGGACTAATTAGAGCCAGATGTAGGCAGTGGACTAATTAGAGCCAGATGTAGGTAGTGTAGTTGCGTGCCAAACAACTGAGCTCTAGTTCTCCAAACTTTCACAGAGTGCCATAAGTAGAGGTTCAACTTACTGCTCCGGTTGAGTAGAGTGCTACACTTCAAAGCTGGAATCAGTAGCACTCAGGTGAGAGGAAAGAGAAGCAGATATACCCACTCCACGGTCAGGGTCCAACCGGGACCAGCCTATCTGGCTGCCATGCCTGAATGTTTGCAACCGCGGCAGAGCTATGCAGGCGCAACTGTGCATCAATGGAAACTGCGTAGCTCTAGTTCTCCAAACTTTCACAGAGTGCCATAAGTAGAGGTTCAACCTACTGCTCCATTTGAGAAGATTTTAGCCGTCAAAGCTGGAATCAGTAGCACTCAGGAGAGAAGAACGGGAAGCAGATATAACCAGTCCGCGTGCAATGTCCTATGGGGACCAGCCTATTTGGCTGCCACGCCTGAATTTATTGGCAACCGCAGCAGAGCTATGCATGCGGAATTGTGCAGCAATGCAAACTGCGTACCCTGGCCAAACTTCACAGGTGTACAAGAAACCATGTGGGATTTACAAGGAGATGTTCACCTGGAAGAGCAGGAGGCCTGCCGGAAGAAAGATTCCGTAATTCTTCCTAAGAAGCTTTGAAAGCAGTGAAACAATCCTATGTTTCAATAACTCAGAACCTCATTGTGAGTGTTTCCAGCAGAGGTCATTCGGGTGAACACAACCGTGGACTAATTAGATCCAGATGTAAGCTGTGTCGTCCATAGTGCTGGATGAACAGTGGTCCTATGCCAAAAGACTGAGCTCTAGTTCTCCAAACTTTGACAGAGTGCCATAAGTAGAGGTTCAACTTACTGCTCCGGTTGAGTAGAGTGTAGCCGTCAAAGCTGGAATCAGTAGCACTCAGGTGAGAAGAACGGGAAGCAGATATACCCAGTCTGCGGGCAGTGTCCTACGGGGACCAGCCTATCTGGGTGCCACGCCTGAATTTTAGCAACCGTGGCAGAGCTATGCAGGCACAATTGTGCAGCAATGCAAACTGCGTACCCTGGCCAAACTTCACGGGTGTACAAGAAACCACGGGGGATTTACAAGGAGATGTTCACCCGGAACAGCCGGAGGCCTGCCGGCAGCAAGATTCCGGAATTCTTCCTAAGTAGCTTTGAAACCAGTGAAACGCTCCTATGTTGCAATAACTCAGAACCTCATTCTGAGTGTTCCCGGAAGAGGTCATGCGGCTGAACACAACTGTGGACTAATTAGAGCCAGATGTAGGCAGTGGACTAATTAGAGCCAGATGTAGGCAGTGTGGTCACGTGAAAAACTACTGAGCTTTAGTTCTCCAAACTATCACAGAGTGCCATAAGTAGAGGTTCAACTTACTGCTCCGGTTGAGTAGAGTGTAACCGTCTAAGCTAGAATCAGTGGCATTCATGTGAGAAGAACGGGAAGCAGATATACTCAGTCAGTTGGCAGTGTCCTACGGAGACCAGCCTATCATAGTGGCTACAACGCCTGAATGTTTGCAACCGCAGCAGAGCTATGCCAGGCGCAATTGTGCAGCAATGAAAACTGCGTACCCTGGCCTAACTTCACGGGGTGTACAAGAAACCACGGGGGATTTACGAGGAGATCTTCACCCGAAACAGCCGGAGGACTGCCGGCAGCAAGATTCCGGAATTCTTCCTAAGAAGCCTTGAAAGCAGTGAAACGCTCCTATGTTGCAATAACTCAGAACCTCATTCTGAGTGTTCCCGGAAGAGGTCATGCGGCTGAACACAACCATGGACTAATTAGAGCCAGATATATGCAGTGGACTAATTAGAGCCAGATGTAGCTAGTGCCATCCTTAGTGCTGGATTGACAGTGGTCGCGAGCCAAACAACTGAGCTATATTTCTCCAAACTTCCACATAGTGCCATAAGTAGAGGTTCAACTTACTGCTCTGGTTGAGTAGAGTGTAGCCGTCAAAGCTGGAATCAGTAGCACTCAGGAGAGAATATCGGGAAGCAGTTATACCCAGTCTGCCATCAGTATCCTACGGGGACCAGCCTATCTGGCTGCCACGCCTGAAAGTTTGCAACTGCGGCAGAGCTATGCAGGCGCAATTGTGCAGCAATGCACACTGCATACCCTGGCCAAAATTCACGGGTGCACAAGAAACCACGTGGGATTTCCAAGGAGATGTTCACCGGGAACAGCCGGAGACCTGCCAGTAGCAAGATTCAAGAATTCTTACTAAGAAGCCTTGAAAGCAGTGAAATGCTCCTATGTTTCAATAACTCCGAAGCTCATTTTGAGTTTTCCCGGCAGAGGTCATTCAGCTGAACACAACCGCGGACTACGTAGAGCCAGATGTAAGCAGTGGATTAATTAGAGCCAGGTGTAGTCAGTGTGATCCCGTTCCAAACAACTGAGCTCTAGTTCTCCAAACTTTCAAAAAGTGCCATAAGTAGAGGTTCAACTTACTGGTCCGGTTGAGTAGAGTGTAGCAGTCAAAGCTGGAATCAGTAGCACTCAGGTGAGAAGAAAGGGAAGCAGATATACTCAGTCATCTGGAAGTGTCCTCGGGGGACCAGCCTTTCTGGCTGCCAAGCCTGAATGTTTTAAATCAAGGCAGTGCTATGCAGGCCCAATTGTGCAGCAATGCAAACTCCGTAGCCTGCCCGAAGTTCAGGGGTGTTCAAGAAATCACGGGGGATTTACGAGGAGATCTTCACCCGAAACAGCCGGAGGACTGCCGGCAGCAAGATTCCGGAATTCTTCCTAAGAAGCCTTGAAAGCAGTGAAACACTCCTATGTTGCAATAACTCAGAACCTCATTCTGAGTGTTCCTGGCAGAGGTCATTCGGCTGAACACAACCGTGGACTAATT
>NW_012267759.1:0-11567 GCF_000151885.1 Dipodomys ordii | reverse complement strand
CGTGCCAAACAACTGAGCTCTAGTTCTCCAAACTTTCACAGAGTGCCATAAGTAGAGGTCCACTTACTGGTCTGGTTGAGTAGAGTGTAACCGTCTAAGCTAGAATCAGTGGCATTCATGTGAGAAGAACGGGAAGCAGATATACTCAGTCAGTTGGCAGTGTCCACCCGTTCTTCTCACCTGAGTGCTACTGATCCAGCTTTGATGGCTATACACTTCTCAACCTGAGGCGTAAGTTGAACCTCTACTTATGGCACTCTGTGAAAGTTTGGACAACCACACCTCAGTTGTATGGTATGCAACCACTCGCCATCCAGGCCTATGTACAGCATTGGCTATATCATGCTCTAATTAGTCCACGGTTGTGTTCAGCCAAATGACCTCTGCCTGGAACACTCAGAAGGAGGTTCTGAGTTATTGCAACATAGGAGCGTTTCACTGCTTTCCAGGCTTCTTAGGAAGAATTCCAGAATCTTGCTGCCGGCAGGCCTCTTGGTGTCCTTGATGAACATCTCCTTTTAATTCCTCCTTGGTTTCTTATACACTCGTGAAGTTTGGCAAGGGTACTCAGATTGCATTGCTGCACAATTACGCCATCAGAGCTGTGCCAGGTTTGTATATATTCAGTCTTGGCAGCCAGATATGCTTGTCCCAGTAGGACATTTCCAGCTGACTGAGTATAATTGCTTCCAGTTTTTTTCACCTGAGTGCTACTGATTCCAGCTTTGACCGTTACACTCTACTCAACCGGAGCAGTAAGTTGAACCTCTACTTATGGCACTCTTTGAAAGTTTGGAGTACCAGACCTCAGTTGTTTGGCACGGGAAGTTTTCCAGAATCTTGCTGCCGGCAGGCCTCCGGGTGTCCCGGGCGAACATCTTTTTGTAAATCCTCCGTGGTTTCTTCTACCCCCGTGAAGTTTGGCAACTGTACGCAGTTTGCATTGCTGCACAATTGTGCCTGCAGAGCTCTGCCGCGTTTGCAAACATTCAGACATGGCAGCCAGGTAGGCTTTTCCCTGTAGGACAGTGCCAGCTGACTGGGTATGTCTGCTTCTAGTTCTTCTCACCTAAGTGCTACTGATTCCAGCTTTGACGGCTACACTCTACTCAACCGGAGCAGTAAGTTGAACCTCTACTTATAGCACGCTGTGAAAGTTTGGAGAACTAGAGCTCAGTTGTTTGGAAGACGACCACAGTCCTTCCAGGCCTATGGACAGCACTGGCTATATCAGGCTCTAAATAATCGATGTTTGTATTCAGCCTAATGACCTCTGGTGGGAAATACTCAGAATGAGGTACTGAGTTATTGCAACATAGGAGCGTTTCAATCCTTTCCAGGCTTCTTAGGAAGAATTCCAGAATCGTGCTGCCAGCAGACCTCTGGGTGTCCCGGTTGTACATTTCCTTGTAAATCCTAGGTGGTTTCTTCTACCGCCGTGCAGTTTGGCAAGGGTACACAGTTTGGATTACTGCACAATTGCATCGGCAATACTCTGCTGTGGTTGCAAATATTCAGGCTTGGCAGCCTGATAAGCTTGTCCCCGTAGGACACTGCCAGCTGACTGGTTATATCTGCTTCTCGTTCCTCTCACCTGAGTGCTACTGATTCCAGCTTTGACGGCTACACGGCACTCAACCCGAGGAGTAAATTGAACCTCTACTTATGGCACTCTGTGAAAGTTTGGAGAACTAGTGCTCAGTTGTTTGGCACGCGACCACACTGCCTACATCTGGCTCTAATTAATCCACTGCTTACATCTGGCTCTAATTAGTCCACGGTTGTGTTCAGCCGAATGACCTTTGCTGGGAACACTCAGAATGAGTTTCTGAGTTATTGCAACATAGGAGTGTTTCACTGCTTTCCAGGCTTCTTAAGAAGAATTCCACAATTTCCTGCCTGAAGGCTTCCTGGTGTCCCGGGTGAACATCTTGTATATCCTCGGTGGTTTCTTCTACCCCCGTGATGTTTGGCAAGGGTACACAGTTTGCCTTGCTGCACAATTGTGCCTGCAGAATTCCGCCGTGGATGCAAATATTCAGCAAGGCAGCCAGATAGGCTTGTCCCCGTAAGACACTGCCAGCTCACTGGGTATATCTGCTTCCGGTTATTCTCACCTGAGTGCTACTGATTTCAGCTTTGACAGCTACACTCTCCTCAACCTGAGGAATAAGTTGAACCTCTACTTATGGTCCTTTGTGTAATTTGGAGAACCAGACCTCAGTTGTTTCACACGCGACCACTGTCCATCCAGCCCTATGGAAGGCACTGTCTATATCAAGCTCTAATTAGTCCATGGTTTTGTTCAGCCAAATGACCTCTGCCGGGAACACTCAGAATGAGGTTCTGAGTGATTGCAACATAAGAGCGTTTCACTGCTTTCCAGGATTCTTAGGAAGAATTCCAGAATCTTGCTGCCGGCAGGCCTCAGGGTGTCCCCGGTGAACAGCTCCTTGTAACTCCTTCGTGGTTTCTTCTACACCCGTGAAGTTTGGCAAGGGTACACAGTTTGCATTGCTGCCCAAATGCGCCTGCACTGCTCTGCCGCGGTTGCAAACATTCAGGATTGGGAGCCAGATAGGCTTGTCCCCGTAGGGCACTGTCAGCTGACTGGGTATATCTGCTTCCCGTTCTTCTCACCTGAGTACTACTGATTCCAGCTTTGACGGCTACACTATACTCAACCTGAGAAGTAAGTTCAACCTCCACCTCTTGCACTCTCTGAATGTTTGGAGAACCAGACCTCAGTTGTTTGGCACGCGACCACTGTCCATCCAGGCTTATGGACGGCACTGGCTATATCCGACTCTAATTAGTCCATGGTTGTGTTCAGCTGAATGACCTCTACCAGAAACAGTCAGAATGAGGTTCTGAGTTATTGCAACATAGGAGCGTTTCACTGCTTCTTAGGAAGAATTCCGGAATCTTGCTGCAGGCAGGCCTCCGGCTGTTCCGGGTGAACATCACCTTGCAAATCCTCTGTGATTTCTTCTACCCCCGTGAAGTTTGGCAAGGGTATGCATTTACATATCTGCAAAATTGCCCCTGCAGAGCTCTGCCGCAGTTGCAAACATTCAGTCCTGGCAGCCACATAGGCTTGACCCAGTAGGACAATGCCAGCTGACTGGGTATATCTGCTTCCCGTTCTTATCACCTGAGTTCTACTGATTCCTGCTTTGACGGCTAAACTCTACTCAACTCGAGGAGTAAATTGAACCTGTACTTATGGCACTCTGTGAAAGTTTGGAGAACCAGACCTCAATTGTTTGTCACCAGACCACTGTCCATCTAGGCCTATGGCCGGCACTGCCTACATTAGGCTCTATTTAGTCCACGGTTGTGTTCAGCCGAATGACCTCTGCCGGGAACACTCAGAATGAGGTTCTGAGTTATTGCAACATAGGAGCGTTTCACTGCTTTCCAGGCTTCTTAGGAAGAATTTCAAATCTTGCTGACAGCAGGCCTCCGGGTTTCCCGGGTGAACATCTCGTTGTAACACCTCCGTGGTTTCTCCTACCCCCGTGTAGTTTGGCAAGGGCATGCAGTTTGCTTCGGTGCACATTTGCGCCTGCAGAGATTTGCAGTGGTTACAAATTTTCAGGCTTGTCAGCCAGATAGGCTTGTCCCGACAGGACACTGCAAGCTGACTGGGTATATCTGCTTCCCATTCTTCTCACCTGAGTTCTACTGATTCCAGCTTTGGTGGCTACACTCTACTCAACCTGAGGAGTAAGTTGAGCCTCTACATATGACACTGTGTGAAAGTTTGAGGACCCATACCTCAGTTGTTTGACATGGGACCACTGTCCATTATGGCCTATGGACAGCACTGGCTATATCAGGCTCTAATTAGCCCACGGTTGTGTTCAGCCAAATGACCTCTGCCAGGAACACTCAGAATGAGATTCTGAGTTATTGTAACATAGGAGCATTTTACTGCTTTCCAGGCTTCTTAGGATGAATTCCAGAACCTTCCTGATGGCAGGCCTCCAGGTGTCCCAGTTGAACATCACCTTGTAAATCCTCCGTGGTTTCTTCTACCCCTGTGAAGTTTGGCAAGGGTGCGCATTTTGCATTGCTCCACAATTGAGCCTGTGGAGCTCTGCTGCGGTTGTAAATATTCAGGCATGGCAGCCAGATAGGCTTGTCCATGTAAGGCACTGCCAGCTGTCTAGGTATATCTGCTTCCCGTTCTTCTCACCTGAGTACTACTGATTCCAGCTTTAACGACTACACTCTCCTCAGCTTGAGGAGTAAGTTGAACCTCTCCTTATGTCACTCTGTGAAAGATTGGAGAGCCAGAACTCAGTTGTGTGGCCGGCAACCACTCTCCACCCAGGACTATGGACGGCACTGGCTATCTCAGGCTCTAATTAGTCCACGGTTGTGTTCAGCCATATGACCTCTGCTGGAACGCTCAGAATGAAGTTCTCAGTTATTGTAACATAGGAGCGTTTTACTGCTTTCCAGGTTTCTTAGGAAGAATTCTAGGACCTTGCTGCCGGCAGGTCTCCGGGTGTCCGGGGTGAACATCTCCTTGTAAATCCTCCATAGTTTCTTCTACATCCGTGAAATTTGGCAAGTGTACTCAGTTTGCATTGCTGCACAATTGTGCCAGCAGAGCTGTGCTGCGGTTGCAAACCTTCAGGCGTGGCAGCCAGATAGGCTTGTCCCCATAGGACACTGCCAGCTGATTGGGAATATCTGCTTCCTGTTCTTCTCACCTGAGTGCTACTGATTCCAGCTTTGACGGCTACACTCTACTCAACCTGAGAAGTAAGAAGAACCTCTACTTATGGCACTCTGTGAAAGTTTGGAGAACCAGACCTCAGTTGTTTGGCATGCGACCACTGTCCATCCAGGCCTATGGACGGCACTGGCTATATCAGGCTCTAATTAGTCCAAGATTGTGTTCAGCCGAATGACCTCTGCCGGGAACACTCAGAATGAGGTTCTCAGTTATTGCAACATAGGAGGTTTCACTGCTTTCTGAGCTTTGTAGGTAGAATTCTAGAATCTTGCTGCTGGCAGGCCTCCTGGTGTCCCCAGTGAACATCTTGAAATTCCTCCGTGGTTTCTTCTACCCCCGTGAAGTTTGGCAATGGTAGGCAGTTTGCATTGCTGCACAATTGTGCCTGCAGAGCTGTGCTTGGGTTGCAAACATTCAGGCATGGCAGCCAGATAGGCTTGTCCCCATTGGACACTGCCAGCTGATTGGGTATATCTGCTTCCTGTTCTTCTCACCTGAGTGCTACTGATTCCAGCTTTGACGGCTACACTCTACTCAACCTGAGAAGTAAGAAGAACCTCTACTTATTGCACTCTGTGAAAGTTTGGAGAACCAGACTTCAGTTGTTTGGCACAGGACCACAGTCCATCCAGGCCTATGGACGGCACTGGCTATATCAAGCTCTATTTAATCCACGTTTGTGTTCAGCCGAATGACCTCTGCCAGGAACACTCAAAATGAAGTTCTGAGTTATTGCAACATAGGAGCATTTCACTGCTTTCCGGGCTTCTTAGGAAGAATTCCAGAATCTTGCTGACGACAGACCTCTGGGTGTCCTGGGTTAACATCTGCTTGTAAATCCTCCGTGGTTTGGCAATATTAAGCTGTTTGCATTGCTGCACTATTGTGCCTGCAGAGCTCTGCCATGGTTGCAAATATTCAGGCGTGGCATCTAGATAGGCTTGTCCCCTAGGACACTGCCAGCTGAATGGGTATATCTGCTTCCCGTTCTTCTTACCTGAGTGCTACTTATTCCAGCTTTGATGGCTACACTCTACTCAACCTGAGGAATAAGTTGAACGTCTCCTTATAGCACTCTGTGAAAGTTTGGAGAACCAGACCTCAGTTGTTTGGCAGGTGACTACTCTCCATCCAGGCCTATGGACGGCATTGGCTATATCCTACTCTAATTAGTCCACGGTTGTGTTCAGCTGAATGACCTCTGCCGGAACACTCAGAATGAGGTTCTGAGTTACTGCAACCTAGGAGCGTTTCACTGCTTTCCAAGCTTCTTAGGTAGAATTCCAGAATTTCGCTGTAGGCAGGCTTCCAGGTGTGCTGGGTGAACATCTACTTGTAAATCCTCCTTGGTTTCTTCTACACAAGTGAAGTTTGGCAAGGATATGCATTTTGCATTGCTGCACATTTGCACCTGCAGAGGTCTGCCACAGTTGCAAGCATTCAGGCATGGCAACCAGATATGCATGTCCCCATAGAACACTGCCAGCTGACTGGGTATATCTCCTTCCCGATCTTCTCACCTGAGTCCTACTGATTCCAGATTTGACGGCTACACTCTACTCAACCTGAGGAGTAAGTCGAACCTCTACTTATGGCACTCTGTGAAAATTTGGAGAACCTGACCTCAATTGTTTGGCACGCAACCACTGTCCATCCGGGCCTGTGGACGGCACTGCCTATATCAAGCTCTAATTAGTCCACAGTTTTGTTCAGCCAAATGACCTCTGCCGGGAACATCCAGAATGAGGTTCTGAGTTATTGCAACATAGGAGCGTTTCACTGCTTTCCAGGCTTCTTAGAAAGAATTCCAGAATCTTGCTGCCGGCAGACGTCCAGGTGTCCCGGGTAAACATCTCCTTGTAATTCCTCCGTGGTTTCCTCTACCCCCATGACGTTTGGCAAGGGTACCCACTTTGCATTGCTGCACAATTGCACCTGCAGAGCTCTGCCGCAGTTGAAAAGATTCAGGCTTGACAGCCAGATAGGCTTGTCCCCTTAGGACACTGCCAGCTGACTCGGTATATCTGCTTCCCGTTCTTCTCACCCGAGTGCCACTCATTCCAGCTTTGACAGCAACACTCTACTCAACGTGAGGAGTAAGTTGAACCTCTACTTATGGCACTCTGTGAAAGTTTGGAGAAACAGACCTCAATTGTTTATCACGTGATCACTGTCTATCCAGGCCTAGGGACAGCACTGGATGTATCAGGCTCCAATTATTCCATGGTTGTGTTCAGCCGAATGACCTCTGCCGGGAACACTCAGAAAGAGGTTCTGAGTTATTGCAACATAGGAGCGTTTCACTGCTTTCCAGGCTTCTTAGGAAGACTTCCAGAATCTTGCTGCTGGCAGGCCTCACAGTGTCCCAGGTGAATATCTCCTTGTAACTTCTCCGTGGTTTCTTCTACCCCTGTGAAATTTGGCAATGTTACGCAGATTGCATTGCTGCACAATTGATCCTGCATAGCTCTGCTGGGGTTGCAAACATTCAGGCGTGGAAACCAGATAGGTTTCTCCCTGTAGGACATGGCCAGCTGACTGGGTATATCTGCTTCCCGTTCTTCTCACCTGAGTGCTACTGATTCCAGCTTTGACAGCTACACTCTATTCAACCTGAAGAGTAAGTTCAATCTCTACTTATGGCACTATGAAAGTTTGTACTCCACGGTTGTGGTCAGCCGAATGACTTCTGCCAAGAACACTCAGAATGAGGCTCTCAGTTATTGCAACATAGCAGGGTTTCACTGTTTTCCAGGCTTCTTAGGAAGAATTCAAGAACCTTGCTGCCGGCAGGCCTCCGGGTGTCCCTGGTGAGCATCTCCCTGTAACTTAACCAAGGTTTCTCCTGCCCCCATGAAGTTTGGCAATGGTACGCATTTTACATTGCTGCACAAGTGCGCATACAGAGCTCTGCCGCGGTTGCAAACATTCAGGTGTGTCAGCCAGATAGGCTTGTCCCCGTAGGACACTACCAGCTGAAGGTGTATATCTGCTTCCCGTTCTTCTCACCTGAGTGCTACTGATTCCAGCTTTGACGGCTACACTCTACTCAAACTGAGGAGTGAGTTGAACTTCTACTTATGGCACTCTGTGAGAATTTGGAGAACCAGACCTCAGTTGTTTGGCACGCAACCACTGTCAATCCAGGCCTTTGGACGCCACTGGATATATCAGGCTCTATTTAGTCCTCAGTAGTGTTCAGCTCAAAGACCTCTGCCAGGAACACTCAGAATTAGGTTCTGAGTTCTTGCACCAAAGGAGCGTTTCACTGCTTTCCAGGCTTCTAAGGAAGAATTCCAGAATCTTGCTGCAGCCAGGCCTGGGGTTGTTCCGGGTGAACATCTCCTTGTAACTCCTCCATGGTTTCTTCTACCCCCAGGAAGTTTGGCAAGGGTATGCAGTTTGAAATTACTGCACAAATTCCCCTGTAGAGTTCTGCCAGTGTTGCAAACATTCAGGCGTGGCAGCCAGATAGGCTTGTCCCCGTAGGACACTACCACCTGACTGGATATATCTGCTTTCTGTTCTTCTCACCTGAGTGCTACTGATTGCAGCTTTGACGGCTACACTCTACTCAAACTGAGGAGTAAGTTGAACCTCTTCTTATGGCACTCTGTGAAAGTTTGGAGAACCAGACCTCAGTAGTTTGGCACGCGACCATTGTCCATCCAGACCTATGGATGGCAGTGGCTATATCAGGCTCTAATTAGTCCACAGTTGTGTTCAGCCAAAAGACCTCTGCCCGGAACACTCAGAATGAGGTTCTGAGTTATTGCAACCTTGGAGCATTTCACTACTTTCCAGGCTTCTTCAGAAGAATTCCAGAATCTTGTTGCCGGCAGGCATGCGGGTGTTCCGGGGGAACATCTTGTAAATCCTCCGTCCTTTCTTCTACCCAAGTGAAATTTGGACAGGGTACGCAGTTAGCATTGCTGCAGAATTTCGCCTTCAGAGTTCTGCCGAGATTGCAAACATTCAGACCTAACAGCCAGATAGGCTTTTACCCGTAGGACACTGCCAGCTGACTGGGAATATCTGCTTCCCGTTCTTCTCTCCTGAGTGCTACTGATTCCAGCTTTAACGACTACACTCTGCTCAACCTGAGGAGTAAGTTGAACCTCCACTTATGGCACTCTGTGAAAGTTTGGAGAACCAGACCTCAGTTGCTTGGCATGCGAACACTCTCCATCCAGTTGTATGGACGGCACTGGCTATATCAGGCTCTAATTAGTCCACGGTTGTGTTCAGCCGAATGACCTAAGCCGGGAAGACTCAGAATGAGGTTATGAGTTATTGTAACATAGGAGCGTTTCACTGCTTTACAGGCTTCTTAGGAAGAATTCCAGAATCTTGCTGCCAGCAGGCCTCCGGGTGTCACGGGTGAACATCTCCTTGTAACTCCTCTGTGGTTTCTTCTACCCCCGTGAAGTTTGGCAAGGGTACGCCGTTTGTATTGCTGCACAATTGCACCTGCAGAGCTCTGCCGTGGTTACAAATATTCAGGCGTGGCATCCAGATAGGCTTCTCTCCCTAGGACACTGCCAGATGACTGAGTATATCTGCTTCCCATTCTTCTCACAGCAGTGCTACTGATTCCAGCTTTGAAGGCTACACTCTACTCAACCTGAGGAGTAAGTTGAATGTCTACTTATGGCACTCTGAAAGTTTGTAGTCCACAGTTGTGTTCAGCTGAATGACCTCTGTGGAGAACACTCAGAATGAGGTTCTTAGTTATTGCAACATAGGAGCGTTTCACTGCTTTCCAGGCTTCTTAGGAAGAATTCCAGAATCTTGTTGCATGCAGGTCTGCGGGTGTCCTGGCTGAACACCTCCTTGTAAATCCTCTGTGGTTTCCTCTACTCCCGTGAAGTTTGACAAGGGTACAGAGTTTTCATTGCTGCACAATTGCCCCTGCAAAGCTCTGTCGGATTTGCATACATTTAGGCGTGGTCCCCCGGTAGGCTTGTCTCCGTAGGACACTGCCAGCTGACTGGGTATATCTGCTTCCCGTTCTTCCCACCTGATTGATACTGATTCCAGCTTTGACGGCTACCCTCTACTCAAGGTGAGGAGTAAGTTGTACCTCAAGTTATGGCACTCTGTGAAAGTTTGGAGTACCAGACCACAGTTGTTTGGCTGGCGACCACTGTCCATCCAGGCCTATGGACAGCACTGGCTATATCAGGCTCTAATTATTCCACGGTTGTGTTCAGTTGAATGACCTCTGCCAGGAACACTCAGAATGAGGTTCGGAGTTATTGCAACATATGAGTGTTTTACTGCTTTCCAGGCTTCTTAGAAAAAATTTCCGAATCTTAATGCCGGCAGGCCTCCCAGTGTCCCAGGTGAACATCTCCTTGTAACTTCTCCGTGGTTTCTTCTACCCCTTTGAATTTGGCAAGGGTACCCAATTTGCATTGCTGCACAATTGCACCTGCAGAGCTCTGCTGCAGTTGCAAACATGCAGGCGTGGCAACCAGATAGGTTTGTCCTTGTAGGACACGGCCAGCAGACTGGGTATGTCTGCTTCCTGTTCTTCCCACCTGAGTGCTACTGATTCCAGCTTTGATTGCTACACTCTACTCAACCTGAGGAGTAAGTTCAATCTCTACTTATGGCATTGTGAAAGTTTGTAGTCCACGGTTGTGTTCAGGCGGATGACCTCTGCGGAGAACACTCAGAATGAGATTCTGAGTTATTGCAACATAGGAATGTTTTACTGCTTTCCAGGCTTCTTAGGAAGAATTTCAGAATCTTGCTGCAGGCAGCCCTGTAGGAGTTCCGGGTGAACATCTCCTTGTAAATTCTCTGTGGTTTCGTCTACCCCCGTGAAGTTTGGAAAGGGTAAACAGTTTGCATTTCTGCACAATGGCGCCTGCAGAGCTCTTCCGCGGTTGCAAACATTCAGGCTTGGCAGCCAGATAGTCTTGTCACCTTAGGACACTGCCAGCTGACTGGGTATACCTGCTTCCCGTTCTTCTCACCTGAGTGCTATTGATTCCAGCTTTGACTGCCTGCTTCCCGTTCTTCTCACCTGAGTGCTATTGATTCCAGCTTTGACTGCTACACTGTACTCAACCTGAGGAGTAAGTTGAACCTCTACTTATGGCACTCTGTGAAAGTTTGGAGAAGCAGACCTCAGTTGTTGGTCACGGGACCAATGTCCATCCAGGCCTATGGATGGCACTGGCTAAATCAGGCTATAATTAGTCCACAGTTGTGTTCAGCGAAATGACCTCTGCCAGGATGACTCAGAATGAGGTTCTGAGTTATTGCAACATAGGAGTGTTTCACTGCTTTCCAGGCTTCTTAGGAATCTTGCTGCCGGCAGGCCTCACAGTGTCCCAGGTGAACATCTTGTAACTTCTCCGTGGTTTCTTCTGCCCCTGTGAAATTTGGCAATGGGACGCCGATTGCATTGCTGCACAACTGCTTCTGCATAGTTCTGCTGGGGTTGCAAACATTCAGGCGTGGAAACCAGATAGGTTTCTCCCTGTAGGACATGGCCAGCTGACTGGGTATATCTGCTTCCCGTTCTGCTCACCTGAGTGCTACTGATTCCAGCTTTGACGGCTACACTCTACTCAACCTGAAGAGTAAGTTCAATCTCTACTTATGGCACTATGAAAGTTTGTACTCCACAGTTGTGGTCAGCCGAATGACTACTGCCGAGAACACTCAGAATAGGTTCTCAGTTATTGCAACATAGCAGGGTTTCACTGTTTTTCAGGCTTCTTAGGAAGATTTCAAGAACCTTGCTGCCGGCAGGCCTCCAGGAGTCCCTTGTGAGCATCTCCTTGTAACTAATCCGTGGTTT
>NW_012267758.1:18825-19119 GCF_000151885.1 Dipodomys ordii | reverse complement strand
CAGTTTTGACTTTCCTAATACATGACAGAAAGGCAAGAAGAGGCTGGGTTTTCAAACAATCCTTTCCCTATTTCAAGTCACACAATAGTGACACCCTTTTTCTTAACCAGAAGCCCATTCTTGCCAAGAACAAGATATTTTGGGAGCATCTCTCTTCCTCGGATGTCAGAAATTATTAAACTCTGAGCATTGTGATGGGAAGTTGTCAAAACTCTTACAGGTAAATTTCATGGAAATATATCTTCATTACTCCCACTAAAGAAGTTTCTCACCAAGTTGTAACTGAACCTACTT
>NW_012267758.1:13237-15450 GCF_000151885.1 Dipodomys ordii | reverse complement strand
TTCTTCTTCTTCTTCTTCTTCTTCTTCTTCTTCTTCTTCTTCTTCTTCTTCTTCTTCTTCTTCTTCTTCTCCTCCTCCTCCTTTCTCCTCCTCTTCTTCCCACTACCCCTTTAACACATAACTGATTAGAATTCATGGTCTTTTGCTTGCTAGGCAGTACTCCACTACTGAGCTATATCCATAAATAATTTCTAATGTTTAAGTATTCTTTACTTAGGGATTCAAAACTTTTGCACAGGTCAGAATGGACCTTAATTCCTCTTTTTTATTGTGAAAATACTGTACAGAGGGGTTACAATTACATGGGCAAGATAATGAATACATTTCTTATCAAGCATTGTAGCCTCCTCCTTTGTTTACCCTTCCCATCCTCCCCCCCCACCCTTCCACCCAATCCTCCTCCCTCCTGGACCTTAATTCTTCTACCTGAACTTCTCATTGTGAAGACTACAAGCATATATTCTCAGGCACAACTGTTTTGTTTTGTTTTGTTCCTTGAGTCAAAGTCTTTCTAACTTTGTACCTAAACATTCCTGTAATTTCAGAGGGAAGGATTTCATTTTTGAAGGCCAAGTTGGATGAAAAAAATAAAAACAAGTTAGCAAGCTCTCCTCTCAACTTAATTCACACTTAAAGACTATAGTGGTATGCAAATGCAATCCCAGCTATGAAGGACATCTATGGCTTATATAGAAAAATTGTGATCCTGGCCTAGGTAAAAAACAGAGGACCGAAGGAGTCTGGGAAGATGGCGGAGGAGAAGCTGGACTCTAAGTAAACTCTCGCATAGAAAGCAGTTTTAGAGTTCCAGTGAACAGTTCTAAATCAGAGAATTACACCAAGTGTGCCATCACAGGACAGAGAGTTAGACCAGAGAAGGAAACCCAGGCAAGGAGACACTTCTGAGCCCTTGCCAGCAGCCGCCCCAGCAGCGGCAGCTGTGGCGGTGGTGGGCGAGCGCAGCCGCCAAACCTGAGCAACAGAGAGTCCAGGACAAAGGAGCCAAGGCAGCAGGGGAACAGATTCTACTCAACACCAGCAAGAACCGACAAGGAGCAGACATTTTCATCCTGTAGTTCGGAGACCAGAGACGACCGAGGAACTAAGACTTGGCGTGTGTAGAAGCCTGACGTCCTCACTCCTTCTCAGGGAGCAGAGGAGGGAAGGCCCCCTTCCCCCTCCCCAGCACCGGTGATCACCATCTTGGATACCGACAAACCTCAGCAGAGCTGCTACCTCCAGCTCAGGCCTTGGAATAAAACGAGTCATTTAGCAGGTCACAGAACTTAACGGCAGCATGACCTACCAGACTCAGCTCCACCCAGGGAAAAGTCACCCAGCTCGGGCACCAGCCTGAGGAGTGGGTTTCTTCACTGGGTAATCAGAGCCAGAGGCTGCCCCTCCCTCTAGCAGCCTCCACAAGAAATTGAAAATCAGTAAACAGAATCCCTGAGATTGGCTCCAGGCTGGGCTCTGTGAGGTTTTCAGAAACCAGCCCTGGAAAAGCTACCAGAACCTAGCCTCATCACTGCATCCCCCTCTTTTATGATACTCAAAGCAGATCCGTCTCCCAATGAACTAGCCTGGGAGGAGGATCGCAAAATCCTGGGTAAAGCAGAGCATTTTACTGCTTTTTTGAACAAACTGACTAAAGAAAAAAAACCAAGACACAGGACCACAAGCAGACCAGAGACTCCAACAAGAGGCTGGTTACGGACACAAGGAGATACAGGATTTTTCCCACACCTACCAAAAAAAAAAAACAAAGAAGTTTTTCTTTTTTTTTATTTTCTTTTTTCTCTTCTTCTTCGTCTTCTTTTTTTTCAGTTTTTTTTTTTGGTACCTAATATAAAAAAAAACTATTTTTTCTTTTCTAAAACTTTTTTCAATCTTTAATCTTTGCCTTTTTTGATAAAAAAATGGTTTTCCAGTAACTTTCTTTTCCTCTTATAATTTTTATTTTGGGGATACGCGAATGTGTGTTTTTGCTTTCTTTTTTGGTCTTCTTTCTCTTTTTTTTCTTTTTAAATTATCTTTTTGTTTTTTGTTTAGCTCTACTGCACTTCTCATCTTTTTCTTCTTCCTTTCTTATCCTTTTCACCTTCTCCTCTCTTTCGTTCTTCTTTATGTGACTTAATTCTTGTCTTGCACATCCTCTGATAAACCCTTAATTGACTATTAGACCCTATCCCCCATTGTGTACACACTTAATC
>NW_012267758.1:12542-12853 GCF_000151885.1 Dipodomys ordii | reverse complement strand
AAAGATCACTAAAGGCATTCATGGAATCCATTAACAAAGAGCTGAAGGAAGTCAGGGAGACCACAAAGGGAATGCTGAATGGGACCCAACAGAAGAAAGGGGAGTCCAAGGAAACCATAACAAATCAACTAAGTGATCTGAGATTAAACACTGAACATCAAATTAAGGAAGTAAAGAAGTTCATACAAGATGTAAAAGAAAGCTTCAACAAAGATCTTGAAGCCATCAAAGCTGACCAATTAGAAGGAAAAGGGATAAAAACAAAGTAGAAAGTCTTGACAGCAGGTTAGACCATGCAGAAGATCGAATCT
>NW_012267758.1:10203-11852 GCF_000151885.1 Dipodomys ordii | reverse complement strand
ATTTGCATGAGCAGCTTGAGAATACTCAAAGAGAAAGGCAGGAATGGCGTGAACAGGCTGAGAACACTCAAAGAGAACTACAGGAATCCCAGGAACAAGAGGAGGCTAATCAAAGAGTAATACAGGACTTGAGAGAGCAGGAAGAGAATACACAAACATCACTAATGGAATTCATGGAATCCATTAACAAAGAGCTGAAGGATGTCAGGGAGACCACAAAGGGAATGCTGAATGGAACCCAACAGAAGAAAGGGGAGTCCAAGGAAACCATAACCAATCAACTAAGTGATCTGAGATTAAACACTGAACAACAAATTAAGGAAGTAAAGAAGTTCATACAAGATATAAAAGAAAGCTTCAGCAAAGATCTTGAAGCCATCAAAGCTGACCAATTAGAAGGAAAAGGGATTAAAAAAAAGTAGAAAGTCTTGACAGCAGGTTAGACCATGTAGAAGATCGAATCTCAGGGACTGAAGACAGCCTAGATATTATAGAGAAAGAACATACAACCATCCAAGACATGTCCAAGAAATATGATAGATCTATCCAACACCTGGAAGACACCATCAGAAAGCCTAATCTAAGGATAATGGGTGTAGACGAGCACCTAGAAACAGAAGTCAATGGTCTAGGAAATTTATTTAACAGGATGCTAGCAGAGAACTTCCCAAACATACAAAAAGATAGGCCTATTCAGATACAAGAAGCTTTTAGAACCCCAAGTAGACCAGACCAGAATAGGACATCTCACTGTCACATTATAATCCACACAGGATCAACTCAGAACAAGGAAAAGATCCTTAAAGATGTCAAGGATAAAAGATTAATCACCTATAAAGGGAAACCAATTAGAATCACCTCAGAATTCTCAGCAGAGACAATGAAAGCAAGAAGAGCCTGGAATGATGTATGCCATGCCCTAAAAACAAACAACTATCAACCAAGAATACTGTACCCAGCTAAACTCTCCTTCATAACTGAAGACCAAATATAAACCTTCCATAGCAGAGGAAAATTGAAACAAAACATCTCCACCAAACCAGCCCTACAAAAGATTCTTAAAGATGTCCTACACATAGAAAACCAACAGGACCACCATAAAGGTCAAGAAACTGCACCCAAACTGAGAATCCAAGAACCAAAGGAAGAACCCAGTTTTTGAAACCCCCAAGAAGGTGGATAACATGGAAGGAACTACCAAATACCTCTCAGTCCTATCTCTTAACGTTAACGGACTGAACTCTCCAATTAAGCGACATAGACTGTCTGGTTGGAGTAAAAAACAAGACCCCTCTATATGCTGCCTGCAGGGGTCACATCTTGCTCGTAAAAACAAACACATTTTCAATGTTAAAGGCTGGAACAAAATTTACCAAGCAAAAGGCTCTCATAAACAGGCAGGCGTTGCAATCCTAATATCAGATAAAATAGACTTCAAATTAAAATTCATGAGAAGAGATAACGAAGGTTGCTACATACTAATTAAAGGATTTCACTTTCAGGAGGATATTACAATTCTAAATATCTATTCGCCAAACAATGGAGCACACAAATTTATCAAAGAAACACTACTTTCCCTCAAATCCCATATAGATCCAAAGACATTAATTGTTGGGGATTTTAACACACCACTCACCCAACTAGATAGA
>NW_012267758.1:5566-5939 GCF_000151885.1 Dipodomys ordii | reverse complement strand
TGAGCTGAAGGGACAGTGCCCAGGCCCAGAGTTCAGGCCCCATGACCGGACCCAAAAAAAAAAAAGCAGCCTTCAAAGTAAGGTAGGAATTTTGATAAATAACGTGTTCATTATGGGCAACCTACTGTTTACAAAGGAGTGTGACACAAAATCCTGAAATTTTATACTCATGCATATGGCCAAGTTCTGGAGACTCCCAGAGATGTTTCTGCATCTTAGGTCTCCTTTTATAATATATTTATATATTATGCCTTTCAGTGACTTTGTCTGTATATTTCATGTTTATAGATACTATATACACAAAAATCCACACTTTAGGGACTAATCCCTTAATCCTTTATTAGTGATATATGTTTGTAAGTTTCCTTTTTCA
>NW_012267758.1:4487-5516 GCF_000151885.1 Dipodomys ordii | reverse complement strand
GGGGGGGGGGACATACAGAGCAACAAAGAAATCATCTTATAAATATGTTAGAAACAATCACAAGAAAGAAAAACCATTTGAGTCCTTATCTTGGGGTTGATTTCACCTAACATCAATGTATCTGACCGTTTCTGCTTGTTTCAGATGTATACTAGTTATTGCAAATACGGGAAACCATTAACAAAATTCTTTTATTATTTAAACAAAGTTAAACAAAATAAACACCAGGAAATGGGCATTTTGAAAGGGGTAGAATGGGGTCAAGAGGAGAAGAGTAGATGAATAAAGAGAAGTGAGGAGAATGCAGTCAATAATTCAATGTATATAATAGAAATTAAGAAGAGTGAGGGAAGGGGGGTTGGGAGGAATGAGTGGGAATGTTGCAAGGAATGACATTGATCATGATTCATTGTATTCAAAAACTGTTTTGTTGAATGGCAACTCCTCAAAACAACTACTTAAAGATAATTTTATAAAATCGATGAAAGAGAAATTTCAAATAAGCATGAGGAAAATAAATGAGTGCATCAGTAAGACAGAACACTTGCAGGATGTGAAAATAACAACTGTAAAAATACTACTGTACATTTTTTATAAGTTAAAAAGTCTCTCTCCTTCTCTCTCATCCCACACCCTTCTCTTCTACACCTAAAGACAGGATTAGCTCTCATCCCAAGAGTACATAGACAACGTTCACTTTGACTCGTCCCTTCTCATTGGTTAGACCTCTCAGGACAGTGGGCTGCCTTTGGCAGGAACTAGTTATGGCTGAGGCCATTGAAGTAATCTACAATTCCAGTATGACCCCTTCCCTATATTGCCAGAGCAGTCATTTCTTTAATAGCCTAATACCATTCACCAAGAGAGACATATAATGAGGCAATTAACAAATGGGGCAATGTCATTCTTTCTGATGGAGGCATAAATCACAAATAAGACCATACTAAAGCTACCAGCACAACTATGTTTATTGCAGCATTATTTACTATAGCTAAGATATGGAACCAACCCAGATGCCCCTCAGTAGAT
>NW_012267758.1:0-827 GCF_000151885.1 Dipodomys ordii | reverse complement strand
GGAAACCATAACCAATCAACTAAGTGATTTGAGAATAAACACTGAACACAAAATTAAGGAAGTAAAGAAGTCCATACAAGATCTAAAACAAAGCTTCAACAAAGAAATTGAAGCCATCAAATCTGACCAATTAGAAGGAAAAGAAATAAAAAACAAAGTAGAAAGTCTTGACAGCAGGTTAGACCATGCAGAAGGTCGAATCTCGTGGGTTGAAGACAGCCTAGATATTATAGAGAAAGAACATACAACCATCCAAGACACCATCAGAAGGCCTAATCTAAGGATAATGGGTGTAGAGGAGCACCTAGAAACAGAAGTTAATGGTATAGGAAATTTGTTTAACAGGATCCTAGCAGAGAACTTCCCAAACATAAAAAAGATAGGCCTATTCAGATACAAGAAGCTTTTAGAACCCCAAATAGACCAGACCAGAATAGGACATCCCACCGTCACATTATAATCCACACAGGATCAACTCAGACCAAGGAAAAGATCCTTAAAGCTGTCAAGGAGAAAAGATTAATCACCTATAAAGGGAAACCAATTAGAATCACCTCAGATTTCTCAGCAGAGACAATCAAAGCAAGAAGAGCGTGGAATGATGTATGCCATGCCCTAAAAACAAACAACTATCAACCAAGAATACTGTACCCAGCTAAACTCTCCTTCATAAATGAAGGCCAAATAAAAACCTTCCATAGTTGGAAGAAAGACAGCCTCTTCAGTAAATGGTGCTGGCAAAATTGGTTAACTACATGTAAAAAACTAAAGCTAGATCCTTATATATCACCCTGCACCAGAATCAACTCCAAATGGATCAAAGACCT
>NW_012267757.1:69265-77450 GCF_000151885.1 Dipodomys ordii | reverse complement strand
GCCTGAGGAGGAGGCCGAGGGCCCGGCGGCGGCCGCCCAGAGCCCCCGCGGACCGCTGGTGCCCGGCCACTCGGGCGTGGTGCTGTACCTGTGCCCCGAGGCGCAGTGCGGGCAGACGTTCGCCAAGAAGCACCAGCTGAAGGTGCACCTGCTGACGCACAGCAGCAGCCAGGGCCAGCGGCCCTTCAAGTGCCCCCTGGGCGGCTGCGGCTGGACCTTCACCACGTCCTACAAGCTCAAGAGGCACCTGCAGTCGCACGACAAGCTGCGGCCCTTCGGCTGCCCCGCCGAGGGCTGTGGCAAGAGCTTCACCACCGTGTACAACCTCAAGGCACACATGAAGGGCCACGAGCAGGAGAACTCGTTCAAGTGCGAGGTGTGCGAGGAGAGCTTCCCCACGCAGGCCAAGCTCAGCACCCACCAGCGCAGTCACTTCGAGCCCGAGAGGCCCTACCAGTGTGCCTTCTCAGGCTGCAAGAAGACCTTCATCACCGTCAGCGCCCTGTTCTCCCACAACCGCGCCCATTTCAGGGAACAGGAACTCTTCGCCTGCTCCTTCCCGGGCTGCAGCAAGCAGTATGACAAGGCTTGCCGCCTCAAGATCCACCTGCGTAGCCACACGGGTGAGAGGCCCTTCCTCTGCGACTTCGACGGCTGCGGCTGGAACTTCACCAGCATGTCCAAGCTCCTGCGGCACAAGAGGAAGCACGAGGACGACCGCAGGTTCACCTGCCCCGTGGAGGGCTGCGGCAAGTCCTTTACCAGGGCCGAGCACCTCAAAGGCCACAGCATCACCCACCTGGGCACGAAGCCCTTCGTGTGCCCCGTGGAAGGCTGCTGTGCTAGGTTCTCTGCCCGGAGCAGCCTCTACATCCACTCCAAGAAGCACCTGCAGGACGTGGACACTTGGAAGAGCCGCTGCCCGGTGTCCACCTGTAACAAACTCTTCACCTCCAAGCACAGCATGAAGACCCACATGGCCAAGAGGCACAACCTGGGCCAGGATCTCTTGGCGCAGCTGGAGGCGGCCAATTCCCTCACGCCCAGCAGCGAACTGACCAGCCAGGGCCACAGTGATCTCAGTGGCCCCGAGATAGTGTCTCTCTTCTCCGACGTGCCTGGCGCTGGCTCTGCCGCCGTGCTGGACACGGCCTTGGTCAATTCGGGAATCCTGACGATCGATGTGGCTTCCGTGAGCTCCACTCTGGCGGGGAGCCTCCCCGCCAGCAGTCCAGATGCCCTGGGGCCTGCTGTGGATGCCCGCGCCCTGAGGCCCGCCAGCGACCTGCCCCAGAGTCTGGACACCTCGCTCTTCTTCGGAACCACGGCCTCTGGCTTTCAGCAGAGCCCCCTGGATCTGGATGATGTCTCCAGTGGCAGCGTGGGGCCCTTGGGCTCCCTCGACTGTCTGGCCATGAAAAACGCAAGCGCAGAGCCCCAGGCTCTGACGCCCAGCAGCAAGTTGACCGTGGACACGGAAGCTCTCACTCCTTCCAGCACCCTCTGTGAAAACAGCGTCTCAGAACTCCTGACTCCAGCCAAAGCCGACTGGCATGTCCATCCTGACTCGGACTTCTTTGCGCAGGAGGAAGACAGCCAGTTTGGCTTCTCCAACCCAACAGGAAACCATGGCTGTCACAAAGAAACAGATCTTATCACAGCGACGGGCAGCTCCTTTTTGGTATGAACCGACTCTGTTCCTTCCCTGCCACGCCACGGGGCTTGCTTTTATTTTGCTCGAATTTGAGGGGCCTCTGGACTGAATGCTTCCGGCCGTGGGATCATTTCTCACTGCTTTGAGAGACAGCCCTTCCCTCCCTGGACTGCAAGTGTGGAGATTTTCATTCTGATCTTGAGTGGAACTGACAAGTTCTGTGACCCTGAGTGAGTCACTTGACTTCTCTGAGCCTTAATGTCCTTATTTATAAGAGGAGGTGGTTTGATTGGGTTGCTCTTTGGTCTTTTCGCCTCTTTATTTTATTGCTTTTATGATCATTGTGTATAAATTTATTGTATTTTATAATGAGTAATCATTGCCTATGCTTCTAATGTAATGAAAAGTGCTTTCATTACTTTGAATATTGAATGAGCAGAGTTAGAGGAATTATACCTTTAAATAATTTGATGAAATTTTTATAGTGCCAACTGTTATATCCATGAATAGAGTACCAATAAGCTCAAAAATGTTTCTTTTTAATCTTTCATCAGGATATCTCTTTTCTGAATTGGGGGGGGGGTCTGTATTGTTGTGAAAAATGCCCAGCTAATGAAGTATTGCCTCTGTGTTTTTAAATATGTGGCCTTAAAGTAATTATGTAGTAAGCCTTAGTTCCCTAGTTTTAAAAACAATTTTACAAATGTAAATTTTCCAATACGTATTGGTGGACTTGCTTTTCTTTCCTCATAATTGGTATTGAAGGGAAACTCTGTTTTGGTGTGCTTTTGTGACCATTATTACTTTTCTTGTGCTTTTAATTCCTTCCTCTAAGGGGAGAAATTCACATTATATGAAGTCATAATTTTGTAGACAGTAAAGTTTTATAAGTGCTAAGAAGAAAGGAAGGGGATTATTCCTTGTTTTCTTTTCATGTAACATTGCCCACATGTCCATGTGATTTGCTTGTGTTCACACTCAAAGTCATCTCTGGCCCTGTGTGTATAGTCTACTGTTCCAAGAAAATCTGGGAATTGACCAGTGGGAAATTTTCTCCCCTCTGCCCTAGAGAGATCACTGCTGGCCTCCTGTGAAATGAGAGACTTTGTTTGCATTTTGCCTAGATTGTATCTTCCCTTACATGAATAATGAATTTTCCAGATTATGTAGAACTTTCACACTTAGCATATCTGATAATCACAATCTTTTAAGGTAGTTATAGCAGAGTCAATACTACTATTGATTTTAAAATTGATATGACAAATGGATTTTTAGTACATATGTGTGTGTTGTATGTGTATGTGGTATGTACATGTGTGTATATATGTATTATATATGTAATATATATATATATATATACCAAAATAAGGAGGATATATTTCTACCTCTCCCATTCTACCCTTGTGAATTTCATGTTCAGTTTGTTTATAATCATTGCTCTATTCCACCTTAATCAATAAATGTTCTTCTGTCTGTTCTGCTTCCTTTCTACCTTGCCTTGTATATGTATATTGCCTTGTATATGTATACCAATCCTTCCCATGCATCTACGTTATTTATTTTTAAATTAGGTCTCTTTTGTATTCAATGTTGGTCAGTTGTTTTGCTCATGGTCCATTTTCAGCCACAGTATTTACTGCAAGTCTCTGTGTGCACTGAGAATTTATTTTCTAGATTCAGATGATGTTTATATATGAATCTGATGTTATTTGTGATATTTTATATAATGTTTTAAGAAGTACTACTTTTCTAAACTTTTTACCATGTAGTTCTGCTATCAAGTACTATTATTAGTTGTTTCGAAACACGCAAATGGAGTACTGTTTACACGTGAATACTTGAGAGCAACAATTATCATGGTACTGTGGCAGTGCACTTTATAATTTACCACTTTTAATTGCATCTGTACTATCTTTATAATTCCTAAATTGGGTATACTTATTCTGCGAAAGAGTAAAAACATTACATAAATTTGTAATTTAAAGAAATAAAATTTTATTGTGTCCTGGCATTGAAGAGCTCTTGTTCAGCACTTTGGAAGGATTTTAAGACTGTTTTAGAAATGCATTTTCATTAGTAAAACAAATTGTATTCTCTTAGATTATTCTGCTTTTCTTATAGAAAAGAATGTGTAAGCCTAAAGTCTATGCACACGGGTCATAGGCATCTATTAAGATATGTAACCATAAAGATATTTAAAAATGCTGTCAGTCTGTTTTTAATCTTTCAGAATACTTTCCTCCCATAAAACAGTCATAAACTTTACTTTTGCTTATAGTTTGTGTAATTTTCAGAGGATACATTTTATTTTCCTTAAAGATAAAAATCTTGTAATTGTCTTTAAGATTTCTCTGTCTATTGGTTCTGTCATAAATTTGTGATTTTTCAAACCATGGGACCTGATTTAGTTTGATCTCATTTGCCTTTTGTGCCTCTTCAGTTTTGATTTATTACTTTCCAATTGAAAACACAATAATAAAATGTGTTGTAGTTTAGTTAGGCTTTTCCTTGATTTCAAATAAAATAATAATTAACACCCCACATGGGAATATTCATAATTATTCAGTAATTATTCATATTAAACAGATCCACTTGGTGATTTTTATGGTACTAAAGATCTAATTTTGATGTAGCTCATTCAAAATGTGTGATAATTGAAATGCAAAACAACCAAATTTTATGTATATATTATTTTTGAAAAATAACTTTGCTTAGCAGTTTTTCTTAAAGCAAATTTTGTGGGTTGCTGTGGTTGTGCATGCCCATAATTCTACCACTCTGGAGGCACTGGAGGGAGAGGCAGTTTGAGGCTAAACTGGATTATAGTCAAGACCTTATTTTAAAAAACCCACAAAATAATACAAATAGGAAAAAACCGCAAAATGTGCACTCTGTGGGTTAGAGAAAGTTGTGTAACATGAAACATTGTATAAAAAGTAAAGCACTATCTAAAAATAAATTTTCAGATATTTTGTAACATCTTTTAAGCTAGGGACCCTATTGTATATTTCAAGTTAATTTACTAATTATGTGTAGAATACAAGGTAGAGAGCACTAGGGATATAGAAAGTGAAAATCTGAACAGTTTATTTTAGAGAAGGCACCAACATTTATGAATTAGCACTTCACAGTTAAACAATGCCATCAAACATCAAACATTTTCAGACATCTAATGAATGCTTTGGAGGAGGGAAGGGGCAAGAGATTTAGATATATAGACAAATTTAAAAGTAGAATTGACTATATAACAGCTTGAAAAAAATCTAACTCAAATGCAAAGCATAGTGTTAGGGTTAGACTGTAGAACTATGAAGATAGATCATAGTAGATAATACCTCATTTTAGACACAGTTAATCATCAATGGAGATATTTGAGAAGGGAAATAAAATATGAATATATATGAAGATTAATATAGGGCTTCTTACCTATTGTTGTCTGTTACTAGCTGACATTGGAGGTTAATGATGGCATGAGAACTCAGTTACAGGTATGATATCCTGTGTTTTCTACATAAACAAGCATAGTTCCTTCCCTTAATTGTTATAATAGCTACTGATGGTGATATCTCAAAGAGAACAGACACCCAAAACCAGAAAATTAGCAGAATAGTCACTTAGTGATTACATTTTGTTTAATAATGAATTTTCTGTCCTGCACTGTAGACAGACAACAATTCCTCTCATTCTGTTTTTTGCTGACATTCATGGACATATGATGCTGCCTACAGATTTTTTTGTTTTTGTTTTTAGTGTTGGTCCTGGGGCTTCACTTGAGCACCTGGGCACTGACCCTGAGCTTTTTTGCTCAAGGCTAGCAAACTATCACTAGAGTCACAAATATACTTCTGGCTTTTTGGTGGTTAATTGGAGATAAGAGTCTTCCTGCCTGGGCTGGTTTTGTACTGTGATCCTCAGATCCTAGCCTCTTTAGTAGCTAGGATTATAGGCATGATCCACCAACCCCAGGCTACAGAAAATACTTTAATTTAATATTTTAAAGTGGACAATGATTCTTAGGAGTGCCAATAGTTTGGAATAGTTTAGAAGTACCTCTGTCATTGTCAGCTTATTAAGAAGCTGGCAGTTCCTGGGATCCCTTTCTGTGTGAGGCACTATAAGTCATAACACAAAGTATATAGCATTAATTCACTCAAAAATTTTGAGCACAGGGGCTGGGAAGGTGGCTCAGTGGTAGAGCACTTGCCTTGCATGCTCGAGGCCCTGGGTTTGATTCCTCAGCACCACATAAGCAAAAAGAAAAAAGCCGGAAGTGGCGCTGTGGTTCAAGTGGTAGAGTGCTAGCCTTGAGCTGAAGAGCTGAGGGACAGCGCCCAGGCCCAGGGTTCAGGCCCCATGACTGGACCCCCCAAAAAAATTTTTTTTGAGCACATATGTGATGATTTCTGCCTTTACATACATTATGATCTAGGCAAAAATCAACAAGCAATGGAAAATAATTTATAGTAAGTTCTAAATACATGTTAAAGTTAAACAGATCTAATTAGAATAGCAATTGTCATTCTCATAGTATGAACTAAAAATTACAATGAGAAAAAATCCAATGCATAGATCATGAAATGCTATTTCAAAATGTTATGAGTTTAACATTCCCAGAAAAGGCTTTTAAGCCAAGATATAAAAATTAGGACAAACTGTCCTAAATTATAGTTTATACAGAATTGTGAGTGCTAATTTTAATTATAGCAAAAATAATTTGGGAAATAAGCTGTAAATTCTGCTTTATTTTAACTTATTTTAGATTCAAATATTACATGTTGCATGTGGAAGTGATTTTAATCATATGATATATTTATATGTTGTTTTCAAGTAGGAAAATCATAGCATGAATAAATAATATTAAGCCTGCCTTTTTCTAAATCTAGTTTACTTTTTCTCAGATGCAAAAGCAACTTTTATTTTTCTGAAACACATAACCAAATGTTTTCATTAGAAATTAAATCATTTCATGTAAGAATACAAGATGAAGTATATCTAAACTTCATGTGGTATTTGGAACTGAGAACTGGAGATTAATGTACAAAATCTTAAGATTTCACCATTTCAGATTCTGGCTATATTCTTAATAGCAAAACACATTTTGTAAAGGGAAAGAAAATACAAAATGAAACTCTTTTTAGTGATTGAAAACAGTAGATTTCCAAGATCCAAACAATCATATAAATGGTAGTATAAAACTAAAAGATGTCACCTTTCAGGCATTCTTACTTTGGAATAAAGGCAAGAAGTGATTATCTGAATCAGGATCTATTTCCTTTTCCTGTTTACACAAACAATGGACGGATATAATTTCAATGTGAAGCTCCATTATGCTGCATGTGGAAGAAGGAAGATTGTCACATGTCTTGTTTGTAGGGAAATCAGCACAGAAAGCTGAAATGGAAATTCCACAGGCAATGACTCAGTGAATATAGCAGCAGTTCATCTCAGGCTAGGTCCAATTTTAGAATATGTGCTGCCAAACAGAGTGAGCAGTGTTGGCATTGGTTAATGCTAAACATAGCCACTTCGTATTTCCAATGAGATGTAACAGATTTCCCATTCAAGTCACCTTATGTTCTTTGTTGTGGAGCTAATTGTTATTTTGGTTAATTATAAATAATATCAATAGGAATTGGATCAGATGCTAATAAAAATGATAAGGCAATACATTTTTTAATTTGGCCTTACTTTCAAAAGGTTATCTAAGTAAAACTTATTTTTCTATTTTTCATGTGAGGACTCACTTTTCCCATTGGTTATACTACTGTTATTGGTGTACTTTATAGTAGGGCTTGAGAATATTGTGTTTGTAATCACCAGTTTAGAAACTTGTATACTTTGAAAAAGAGAAACCTAGGCTATCTTTTATTCTTAGATAACAAAAAAGGCTTATGGAAAGGATAAATCACTGGAAAAAATAAATTTATTTTTCAAAATATAATTGTCCACAGTCCCCAGTCCCCTTTAGAAGACTAGCTAGATCATTGAGTCTTAGTTGAAACTATAGAAATTTCACTGTCATGTATTTAATTTGGGCCATTGGATAGAACTTTTCACTTTTAAATACTTGTACTAAATTTACTGAATAGTAGATATTATGTACACTATATATTATTTATTATTATTATAGCAGTATGATTTTTTTAGAGTACTGAGGTTTGACCTTAGGGCCTGACACTTACAAGGGCTCTACCATGGTAGACACAACCCTAGCCCTAGTGAATATATTTTTAAAAAAATAATTGATGGAATCATGTTTGGAAAGTGATTCTATTGTCCTTCACTATATATTCTCTTAGGGTAAAAATTACTTCAAGATAAAATGTTACCTATATATTTTTAAAAAAGTTGAAGATTCTTTCCTAAAATGGAAATAAAAATAAAATTTGAAAGGAATTATTTTTTTTTAATTTTATTTTATTTGTGAACAAACTGTACAGAGGGGTTACAATTGCATGGGCAGGATAATGCGTACATTTCTTACCAAGCATTGCAGCCTCCTCCTTTGTTTACCCTTCCCATCCCTTCCCA
>NW_012267757.1:58421-65885 GCF_000151885.1 Dipodomys ordii | reverse complement strand
CTCAGAGCTATAAACTTGCCTCTGAGTACTGCCTTTGCTGTGTCCCAGAGGAGTTGGTAATTTGTGTGCTCATTTTTGTTGAATAGCATGAACATTTGGATTTCCTGAAAGGAATTATTTTTTAAAAGTTAAAAAAAGTTTCCTCTACAGTGAAGATTTTGGTCTTGAACATATTATATGTATATATATATATATATATATATATATATATATATATATATATATACAGGTATTCAGTCAAATTTGCCTGGATAAAACATGGTAGAAACATTGAAATTTTGTACTGTTTTAAATGTTAGCAATAAAAATTAATCAAATAAATGTTATTGCTACATTAATCATCTGTCTCTAATACTATCTGGCCTTCTAAAATTTTACAGACAGTAAGACATAGAGAGAAAAATAATCCAGTTTTAGGACTTGGCTATGAAATGCTGAAATTCTATCAAGTTGGATGCTTTGATTATTTTATATGAAGATAGTTGTTGTTTTAGAAACTATTTCCACTCCAAATATTCTTTATAAATATCTTAAACTAAATGTGAATCTTGACTTTGTGCCATTGGAATTACTAATTGATTTAATAACTTCTTTTCCTTTTTATGTTTTATGATTATCCAATAAGCATTCCAATAGCAGTTTATAGGCTATTTTATATTTTAAAGGAGAACTCAAATTTATTATGCCAATGGGCCCAGAAGAGTTCCTACTCCAAATAGGCTATTATTTTTGAAGCTATATTTTCTATTTCAAACATTCCTTAGTTTAATTTTATGCCACCAGATAATTCACCCCATAAAACCTTTCTTATTTTAAAAAACATTGTTACTTCTTATAAATTTCAAAGAAATATAAAACATGTCACAAAACTACATAAACCATGAGGATACCTGTGCCTGAAATTTCACAATACAAATACAACTATGCTTGACACTAGTGTCTCATACTGTAATCCTAGCTACTCAGGAGGCTAAGATCTGAGGACTGAGGTGGGAAGCCAGTCTAGGCAGGAAAGTCCGTGAGACTTTTTTTTATTGTAAAGGTGATGTATAGTGCGGTTACAGTTACATACATAAGGTAATGAGTACATTGATTTTTTAACAGTGTTAACCCCTTCCTTAATTTCTCCTGCTATGAGACTCCTATCCAACCACCAGAAAATGGTAAGTGGAGCTGTGACTCAAAGTGGTAGAGCACAAGCCTTGAGCAAAAGAGCTCAAGGGTAGGGCATAGGCCCCAAGTTCATTGAGCAAAAGAGCTCAAGGACAGGGCACAGGCCCCAATTTCAAGCCCCACAACTGACAAAAAGCAAAGACAAAAACAGGAATACAACAATACAACTATGAAACTTTTACCTAGAGGAATTATCAGAACCTCAAAGGCCCTTCATGTTCTCTTCCTTGCACTTGAATCTTGAACTCCAAATAAATGGTCTTGACTTCTAAAATAATAGATTTTAACTTAATTAAGCTTTATTATTCTTAAGATAAAAATTGATAACATGAAACTTACTATTGTAAAAAATATGATTCAGTGGTTTTTAGTACATTCACAATGTGGTGGAATCATACACAAATATTCAATTTCAAAGCATTTTCATTACTCTGAAAAGAAACTCCACAGCCATTCTCCCTTGCCCTCATCTCCTGGGAATCAGTTATTTCACCCTCTATCTACAGTATAGATTTTGCCTATACTGCAAATTTCATATGAATGGAATTATACTATATATGACCTTTTGTGTCTGTCTCCTCTTGGACACCCATGTGACAGCATGCTTGTATCATTACTTTATTCTTTTTATACTAAATTATATTTCATTGTATGGATATATATGGGGGTTGTATGAGGTATATATGAGGTGGTGTATGTACTGTGTGTATGGCCTATGTTTTTTACTGATTTATTAAAAAACATTTCCACTCTTGGTTATTAGGAATAAGACTATAAAATTTATATATTAACTTCTTGTATGAATACCATAAGACTCCAGATCAGTTTTGCTTCTATCTAAGTTATGGTAAGTATATATTCTTTTTGTGTTTACTTTTTTTGCTCAGCATTTTGTTTGTGAGATTCATTCAGTTTATTTTTGAATGTATAATAGTTTGTTTATAATAATTTAACAGAGTTCTAATGTTATCTACCATAATTATTTTTAGTTCTATTTATGGGTATTCATATTGTTTTCCATTATTGACAAAAGTCAATTATGTATGGTAAATTTTCAACTATAACTCTTTTAGTGATGACATGAATGCATTTCTAGACTGTCAAATTCATATTGATTTAATTTTTAAAATTATTGAGGTATAATGACAAAGTTTTAAGGTGTACAATGTGATATTTTAATACACATAATGAAATTATTGCCACAATAAAGTGAATTAACATATTTAAAATGAGCTTTAAGATGAGCTTAAAAACAAGAAGCACAAAAATCCAAAAAATTGGGGCTGGGAAGGTGGCTCAATGGTAGAGTGCTTGCCTTGCATGCATGAGGCCCTGGCTTCGATTCCTCAACATCACATAAGCAGAAAAAGCCAGAAGTGTTGCTGTGGCTCAAGTGGTAGAGCACTAGTCTTGAGCTGACGAGCTCAGGGACAGTGCCCAGGCCCAGAGTTCAGGTCCCACAACTGAAAAAAAAATCCAAAAAATTGTAAGATTCATATTTTATGTTGACTACATGTTGAAATAATAATATTTTGGATTTATTAGCTTTAAATAAGTCATGTCATTAAATTCTTTAAATAATATCTTTTATTCAGCCAAGCACCAGTGGCTCATGCCTATAATTCTGACTACTTGGGAGTCTAAAACTGGGAGAATCGAGGTTTGAAGCTAGCCCACACAGAAATGTTTGCAAGAACCCTTCTCACTGGAAAGCTGGATGTGGTGTGCATGCCTGTTATTCAAGATATGACAGGAAGCCTAATGTGAGCAGATTGTGCCCAGGTATGTGCCTTGGCAGAAAGAGAGACAATATAAAACAAGGTAGAAGGCCTGGCTCAAGTCCCTGTATTTCAACCTCACTTTTCTAAATGGCTGCTGGCATTCATCTCATTCCAGTATCCTCAAAATCTTACCTAATTAAACCTAAGAAATTCATCTAAATACCATCAGCTTAAGTACAGAGGCTCATCTATATCGTTTAGCCTTGTGGATCTTCATAGATTTAATTGGTATTGACTGTAAAAGAAAAAAATATACCTCAAAAATATTTCTGCTAACAACACCTTTTCTGTCTTTAATTTCTGCTGAGATGATACTGAGTCCGCACCTTTGTGCTTCTGAGAGGTTTTTAGTCCAGTTGAGAATCATGACACATGCCCTGCATCTTCTGAAAGAGCCCATTGTGCAACTGACTACACTGATAGTTTTTTTTTGGTGGGGGGGTCCAGTGATGGGGCCTGAACTCTGGGCCTGGACACTGTCCCTGCGCTCTCAAGCTCAAGGCTAGCACTCTACACTTGAGCTACAGTGCAACTTCCGGCTTTTTTAGGCTTTTTTACTTTTTCTGCTTATGTGGTGCTGAGGAATCGAACCCAGGGCCTCATGCATGCAAGACAAGCGCTCTGCCACTGAGCCACCTTCCCAGCCCTGATAGTTTTATCTTTTGAAGGTTTCAGCCATTTTTTCTATGCTGTACTTTTGGAAATGATCTCTTAATTATACTGCATTTTACCATGTGGAAAGGCTAAGACCTTTCAAAATTAGCCCCAGCTTCTAAGTGTGGACAGGTTCTATACTTAATCAAACTCTTGCCAGGCTCCTCTGAGCCATCTTCTCAGCTAGACCTCAATGTTGGCCTATATTGACTTTACTCTAACATAATTTCATACACTTCAAACTCCATCATTAGGATGACCTTAAGCCTACCTCAACATGACTGTATTAAAAAGCTAAGGCTACCAAAATAATGCACTGTTGCTAGTCAAAATTTTATTTTTAGAGCCCCATGTAAATTGAAGTTCCAGTACCATAGAGTCTACCCTCATTTTGGAAATGAAGGTGAGCTAGACATTCATATAATAAATCCTACTGGGTCTCTTAGTTTAGAAAACACTTGAGGAAGAAACAGAGGTGGAAGGAAAAGGCAAGAGAGGAAGGAGAGGGAAAAGTGAAAGAGGGAGGACAGAAGATAGGGAGAAATAAGAAAAGGAGAAGTAAGCAAGAGAGAGGGAAAGGAGGGAGGAAGAAGAGAGGGAAAGGGCCAGAGAAGTAAAATTAAAACCCAAGCATACTAACACAGAACACAAGTTCCAACAAGATTGGAAATTCAGAAGGTACTAAAATAATTAGTACAATAAAAAATTAAAAGAGTGCTGATAGGCTTTTGTACCTTTATAGTACAGGTTCTGAGTAAACTAACATTTGATGAAAAATGTATCAACTGGCAAGCCATGAAATTGCAGCTCACATTACAATTATACCTGGGGGATCCTGCTAAATACTTTGTGTGCATGTGTCAGCCCTGGAGCTTGAACTCAGGGCCTGGGTACTGTCCTTTAGCTTCTTTTTCTCAAGGCTCATGTTCTACCAACTGAACTCCAGCTCCACTTCCTGCTTTGTTGGTGATTGACTGGAAATAAGAGCATCGTGGACTGTCCTGCCTTGCTAGATTTGAACAACAGTCCTCAAATCCCAGCCTCCAGATTTGCTTGGATTATGGCATGAACCACTGGTGCCCAGCTGCTACTGAACTTTTTTTAAATTTAATTTTATTGTCAAGGTGATGCACAGAGGCGTTACGGTTGTATGCATTAGGTAGTGAGTACATTACTTGTCGAACTTGTTACCCCCTCCCTCATTTTCTCCCACTTTCCTTCCCCTGCAATCTCCACCCCAAGTTGAACAGTTCATTTCCAACATATTGACTTGTGAATATCGCTGTTGCACTGGTTCACCCTTTGTCCTTTGTCTCACCATTTTTTGTTCCCTTTCCCTTCCCTAATTCAGATAAATGTGTACACAATACCCAAATACAGTGATGATAGGGGATAAACCAAAGGGAAAAAAATTAAAGAAAAAAATCACATAGTACATTGAAAATAATAACAACAAAGGAAAACCTCTTATTTCCATGTCTTGGAGTTCATTTCACTTATCATCATCTTATATGGTCATATGTATATAACTATTGAGCTAGTCTGCTCATCTGCTAGGACTATCCTAGACATATACTAATTATTACAAATGAGGGAAACCATGGGATCTATGTTTATTTGGGTCTAGCTTACTTCACTTAATATTATTTTTTCCAAGTTTTTCCATTTCCTTGCAAATGGGGAAATGCCATTCTTTCTAATGGAAGCATAGATTTCCGTTGTGTATACATACCATATTTTCTTGATCCATTTATCTACTGAGGGGCATCTGGGTTGGTTCCATACCTTAGCTATGGTAAATAATGCTTCAATAAACAGGGTGGTGGCCGAGCACCTGTGGCTCATGCCTGTAATCCTAGCTACTCAGGAGGCTGAGATCTGAGGATCACGGTTCAAAGCCAGCCCGGGCAGGAAAGTCCTTGAGACTCTTATCTCCAATAAAGCACTAGAAAACCAGAAGTGGCTCTGTGGCCCAAGTGGTAGAGTGCTAACCTTAAGCTGAAGGGCTGAGGGATAGGGCCCAAGCCCTGAGTACAAGCCCCACAGCTGACAAAAATAAATAAATAAATAAAATAAACATGGTTGCACTGGTAGCCTTAGTATGGCCTTGTTTGTGGTCATTTGATAAATACCCAGAAGTGGGATTTCTGGGTCATAGGGGAATTCTATGTTTAGTGTTCTGAGGAACCTTCATAGTGCTTTCCAGAGTGGTTGAATAAAGACCTATGGTCACCTAATTTTTGATAAGGGATCCAAAAAATAGATGGCCAAAAGGCAGACTCTTCAACAAATGGTGCTGGCAAAATTGGTTAAACATCTGTAGAAAACTGTTAGATCCTTATATATCACCCTGCACCAAAATCGATTCCAAATGTATGAAAGACCTCAAGGTAAAAACAGATACCATGAAAACATTACGGAAGGAATAAGAGAAGCACCAGGGTTCCTTGGCACCGGTCGAAATTTTCTTTCTTTCTTTCTTTTTTTTTTGGCCGGTCGTGGGGCCTGAACTCTGGGCCTGGGTGCTGTCCCTCAGCTCTTCAGCTCAAGGCGAGCGCTCTACGGCTTGAGCCACAGCACCACTTCCGGCTTTTTCTGTTTATGTGGTGCTGAGGAATCGAACCCAGGGCCTCAGGCATGCAAGGCAAGCACTCCACTGAGCTACCTTCCCAGCCCTGAAATTTTCTTAATGAAGACTCAGAAACCAAACAAATCAAAGAAGGTATGGACAAATGGAATTGCATTAAACTGCAGAGCTTCTGAATGGCAAAGGACATAGCTAGTAAGATCAGTAGAAAGCCCACAGATTGGGAGAAGATCTTCACTAGCCATACAACAGACAAGGGTCTCATATCTGAAATGTACTTAAAACTGAAAAAATTAAGTCCCCCACTGAACTTTTTTAATTAATTCATATAATATTGATAATGAATAAACATACCTTACTTTAACTACACCAACTATAGGCTTGCCTAAGTTTCTGATGTGCAAAGTTAGTATCCTTTGCCCTAAAGTATCCCAATTGTTGTCACAGATGTTCCCATTCAATGGAGTATTAAATATTTGACACTTATCAATTGCCTTTGTCAAACAGGACTCTGAATTAAGTAAATGATAGGTCCCATTGTAAAGCAAACAAGCCTCAGGGATTGAAACTAACTAAATTAGTCTTATTTAGACTAGACATAATTTTCCCTAATATTTCTCTAATAACCAACTGTTGCCTGTTCTTTATTTTGCTGCTGTTTATTTTTTTGTGCTGGTCCTGAGGCTTTAACTCAGGATCTGGGCTTTGTCCTTGAGCTTTTTTTTTCTTTTCTCAAAGCTAGCATTCTACCACTTGAGGCACAGCTTCACTTCCAGCTTTTTTGTTGGTTAATTGGCAATAATAGTCTCAAGGACTTTTTCTGCCTATGCTGTCTTCAAACCATGATCATCAGACCTCAGCCTCCTGAGTAGCTAGGATTCCAAGTGTGAGCCACTGGCACCTAACTGATGTCTGTTCTTAAACTCATAATGAATGGATTATGCTTCAGGATAGAGTTTTCACAGCCCTAAATGTTGGGACCCACTCATACGCAGTATTACCAAAGTAATTGACATTATCCAGACAGCATTTAAAAATACATTGCAATTATACATTTGGCTAATATAATGTACATGAATTACAACTTACAGAGATTTGATTTGTATGGTTGAAATAAGGGAGCAAAGTGAGAATAAACATAAATAAATTCAATGAATAAGAATTAGGAGGGGGCTAGGAAGGTGGCTCAGTGGTAGAGCACTTGCCTTGCATGCCTGAGGCCCTGGGTTTGATTCCTCAGCACCACATAAGCAAAAAGAAAAAACCGGA
>NW_012267757.1:53824-54353 GCF_000151885.1 Dipodomys ordii | reverse complement strand
TATATATATATATATATGGAATGGATTTCTATGCCTCCATCAAAAAGAATGACATCACCTCATTTGTTAGGAAATGGAAAGACTTGGAAAAAATTATACTAAGTGAAGTAAGCCATGCCCAAAGAAACATAGGTCCCATGGTTTCCCTTATTTGCAATAACTAGTATAAGTCCAGCACAAGGAGAGAAGGTCAAAAGCTATGTACATATGACCATAGAAGATGATGTTAAGCGAAATGAACCCCAAGTAGGGACACAAGTGTTTTTTTTTCTTTCTTGATATTGTTTTTAACGTATTTAAAATGTGCTATGTGACTCTTTTGTTTCTTTTTATGTTCTTCCTCCATGGTATAACCACTGTTTTGACTATATTTGATTCCAGTGCCCAGCATCTTGTATATACATTTTTCTAATTGGGGGAGGGGAAGGGAAATAACAAAATTCTTAAATAAGGATACAGGTTGACCCACTGTGACAATGAGATGTACAAGACACTATGTTGTAAACCAACTTTACAATTTGGGCGGGGG
>NW_012267757.1:43173-53774 GCF_000151885.1 Dipodomys ordii | reverse complement strand
TGGCGCTGTGGCTCAAGTGGTAGAGCGCTAGCCTTGAGCTGAAGAGCTGAGGGACAGTGCCCAGGCCCAGAGTTCAGGCCCCACGACCGGACCCCCCCCAAAAAAAAATGAAGCCACAGTTCTCTTTGTGTAGAAAAAAAAAGAATTTTTCTTTGCTAAATCTTCTTTACTATAGTTCACTTTTGTATATTTAAGTTTTTTAGCAGGAAGTGGAGGAGTTGGAGTTCAGGCTGTTGGCAATATTTTTTCTTGTTGCTATGAGTTCCATAAGAGCATGTGCCAGTATAAACATGTTTTCCATGTGATGAAACTACTGTTCATAGATCAAGTAGACATTTGGTCATTCACTAAGTAAAAGAGTAGTCCACAAGAGCCGGGTGCCAGTGGCTCAGCATATAATCCTGGTTACTCAGGAGGCTAAGATTTGAAGATCATGGTTCAAAGTCAGCCTGGGCAGGAAAATCCAGGAGACTCTTATCTCAAATTAACCACCAAAAGGTATGAAGTGAAGTTGTGTCTCAAGTGGTAGAGCACTAGCCTTGAGCAAAAATGCTTACAGACAGCACCCAGGCATGAGTTCAAGCCCCAGGACTGGTAGAACCCCTCCTCCTCCTGTAAAACAAACAAAAACAACAACAAAAAACAAAACAAAACAAAAAAGAGTATTCCATGAAAGGCAACTGCATCTAAGGTCCTTCCTTCTCTTGAAAGAGCAAGGTCAGTAGTCATAATGGTATTTAGAAACTCAATTTTTATGGGGACACATGAAATATGGTACTGGCCTACACGAAACATATGTTCTTTTGTTAGGGTTTAATTTTTGTTTAAAGGTATTTTGAGGTAGACTAGGGTCATCCTATGGATGCAGCCTTGTCCTATTAGAAACTATGTTAGTGTTTGTTCAAGTCTTCATAGAACAATGTTGAGGCTTTAGTTGAGAAATTTACTGCATGAATTGTTTTCCTGCTCCAATAATTTACCATAAACTTTAGCTCTTAAGCAGTGTACACTTTTTTCTAGAAATGTAGCACCTTATTTCATCATCATATTACCTTCTGCCTCTGTCTCCTTTTCATAAGAACAGTTGTGATAGTATTATTTATTATATTATATGCAATAAATATGTATTGCAATCCAGGTGCAGATGGCTCACACCTGTAATCCTAGATACTCAGGAGGCTGAGATCTGAGGATCATGGTTCAAAGCCAGCCCAGGCAGGAAAGTCTGTGAGATTCTTATCTCCAATTAACCACCAGAAAACTGAAAGTTGTGCTGTGGCTCAAGTGGTAGAGTGCTCACCTTGAGCTGAAGAGCTCAGGGACAGCACCCAGGCCCAGAGTTCAAGCCCCACAAAGGACAACAAATAAGTATTGAATTATATATGCCATAATATGTATGTGTTATATATCTTATTTAAGGTCTATCTGGGTAATCTAGGAAATTTTTCTCCTCTTAAGACACTGAATCTGTTCTGTAAAGTCTTTTTTGACAGATAAATCAGAATTCACGGGTTTTAAGCATTAAACCCAAGTATCTTTCAAGGATTATTATTTAGTCTAAGATATGTCACATGAGGGATATTTAGTATATATTGTGTTAACTAGCAGCATGAAACCGGGTAGGTCAACTCCTATAGTATGGATTATCCAGTTTTATTACTCTCTGTCAGTCGTGGGGCTTGAAGTCAGGCTGGGCGCTGTCCCTGAGCATTTTCATTCAAGGCTAGCACTCTGCCACTTTAAGCCACAGCTCCACTTCTGGTTTTCTGAGATAAAATCTCATAGACTTTCATGCCCCAGCTGGCTTCAACCGGCAATCCTCAGATCCCAGCCTCCTAAGTAGCTTGGGATTACAGGTGTGAGCCACCAGTTCCTGGCTTCAGTTTTATTATTCTTAAAGGTCAAAATTTGGGGAATGGTCAACTCAAATGATGAGTTGAAGTACACTAAGCATGAGAACAAAAAGTTTACTTAAATCCAAATGAAGATAATTACTCAGGGAGATGAATCTTAGCTTTCTAGAATTAGTGTTTCCAAAATACCATCCAGGGTTTCATATTCAACCAAACCAAACTAAACAACGAAAAAAGTTACAATAAACTGGATGCCAAATTTTCATTTGTTGACAAGCATTGATTGGTGTCCAATCACTTATACAATCCAGGTAAGGATTGGGATTAAAAGAAAAAGGCCTTTGATATATTCATTTGTTATTTGTATGGATTCAAGAAGTTTGAAGAAACTGTCTATATTAGGTCAGAATGACCTAAGTGACTGTAGTTTCATGTCTCTTGTTTTTCCTGTAGTTTCATGTCTCATGATTTTCCCGACTAGAAAATTCTGTGACTTCATTTTGTGTGTGTAACATTTTAAATTAATTTCTCCTTTCTTTGTAAGGACTTTTCTGGAAAGTAATGATTGACTGGAGGCTTTCAAGGTTTAGCTGCTGAAGACTCATGTTGCAAACAAGGCTCATTCCTAGGTAGTCATGCCCAAAATAGAAAAGAAAGTGAAGGTCATATTTGTGAGGCAGGGGCTGAATCACATACAGCAACACGGGATCTCAGGAGTTCATGGGACTTCAGTTATGCTAGTACAGTAAATTTATGAAACATATAATCACTGGGTCATCATTTTGAAGCTTCAGTTTTCCCTATTGTTCTCACACATGGAGACAGACAAAATATAATAAATGCTTACAAAGCAAAAAAATAAGACAAATTAAGATACTTAGCCTTGCTAAACCCTGGAATCCATTTCTGAAAAGGACATACTCCTGAGGGTAACCAGCTGAAGACATCAAAAACCTTGAATTTTGGGCTGGGAAGGTGGCTCAGAATTAGCCTTGAGCTGAAGAACTGAGGGACAGCCTCCAGTCCCAGAATTCAGGCCCTATGACTGACAAAACAAAACAAAAAAACCCTTGAATTTGTTGTTTTTTTTTTGGTGATTCACAAGTCTTATCTTTATTTTATTTTTATACGTTTTTATTGTGAAAATACTGTATAGAGGGGTTACAGTTACATGAGCAAGATAATGAGTGCATTTCTTTTCAAGCTTTGTTGCCTCTTCCTTTGTTTTTCCCCTACCATCCCTTTCCTCCCACCTCCACAACTACCCCCCCTGCCTAAATTGTAAAGTTCGTTTTTCAACATAGTGTCTTGTACATCTCATTGTTACAGTGGGTCAACCTGTATCCCTATTTAAACACTTTGTTTTTTCCCTTCCCCTCCCCAAATTATACCAACATCAAATACAGTGAAAACAGGGAAAACCTTGAATTTGATTCAGGTCAGAGAGCTAGAAAAGATGGAGTGACCTTTAGAGATTTGGCAAACTCTAGTAAGTTTTTAGCTTGACTTACTGATAATTATTCAGTTACAGTGAGCAGTATGAACGCTAGCACAACCTAACACTGTGGAAGGCTAGTATATTATACTAAAGCTGTGCAGTTATCAAGAGCTATTCAATTTCAAGAGTCAAGAGAACTTAATTGGTCCATGACAGCAAATCTGGCAAGTCTATTAATGACTTTGAAAAATATTCTAGTCATATTTTGATTCTAGACAAGGCCAATTTTGAACCATGATCCCTATACTCTTCAGGTTCTTGCCTAATTTTTAGGGTTAACTCTTCTAGGCAAGTCACTTTCCTGAGAATTCAAACAATGGTTATACTCCTGGTTATACTCACATTTAGAAAGGCTTTCATCTGGACTGTCTTGTATTATTGATAAGGCTTTTGTGAGACTATGACATTGAAGAGAGCATTGGGCAACTGTGAAAGCTTAGTTATATATTATAAAAGACAAAGGGAGCTGGGAAGGTGGCTCAGTGGTAGAGTGCTTTCTGTGCATGCATGAGGCCCTGGGTTCAATTCCTTAGCACCACATAAGCAGAGAAAGCTGGAAGTGGCACTGTGGCCCAAGTGGTAGAGTGCTAGTGTTGAGCTGAAGAGCTGAGGGACAGCACCCAGGCCTAAAGTTCAAGCCCCATGACTGGCCAAAAATAAATAAATAAATAAATAAAAGACAAAGGTGAATGAATGCAATAGTGATACTCACTAAACATTATGTTAGAAATAAACTTTACAATTTGGAGAGGAGATGGATGAGGGGAGTGGGGAAAAGTGAGGGAGGGGGTACTCAATACCTTACTTATGTAACAGTAACCTCTCTGTACATCACTTTTGCATAAAGTTAAAAAAGACATTGTTGAGGATGACACTGGTGGCACACTTCTGTAATCCTAGCTCCTTTGGAGGCAGAGATCTGAGGATCAGAATGCCAAGCCAATTCAAGCAGAAAAAATCCATGAGACACTTACCTCCAACTAACCACCAAGAAACCAGAAGTGGACTTGTGGCTCAAATGGTAGAGTACCAGCCTTGACTGAAAAAGCTAAGGGACAGAGCCCATGCCCAGAGTTCAAGTCCCAGTGTCAGCACCAAAAACTAAGTAACTAAATAAATAAATAACATATTCTTTTACATGCCACGAGCTCATACATTTATCAGCTCAGGGATGAGTTTGAATCCACATGTGAAGATAATGAAATGGATCACATAACTGACTATATCTAGGGTTAAAGTTTCAAGACATAATTGTTGGTAAAAATATTGTTAATATTTTGAAACAAGAGATTGTTGTTTTGGATAACCCATGAAATATGAGTTCGTTTTGGCAGTTTTGCAGATGAGCAGGAACACAACATGGGGCCCCTGATCAAAGCCAGAACTCTGATAATTAAAACATATAGGTATGAGAGGTTGGATATCTATTGTGTATAACAGGTCTTTATAAATATTTTGTGGACTTAGGAATTGAATAAATATTGGCAAGATTACCTAGGCAGGCAAGGTTTTTCCAGTCTGATTGATCATTGTTCATTTTTTTCCTAAAATTTTCGTAAATCCACAAGAACATATACCTTGTTTTTGTGTGTAGGCTGGTCCTGGGGCTTGAACTCAGGGCCTGGGAGCTGTCTCTGAGCTTTTGCTCTCAAGGCTAGCCCTCTACCATTTGAGGCACAACACCACTTCCTCCCTTTTCTGAGTAGTTTATTGGAGGCAAGAGTCTTGAGACTTGCCTGCTGGGGCTGGCTATGAACCATGCTTCTCATATCTAAGCCTCCTGAGTAACTAGGATTATAGACGTGAGCCACCAGCACCCGACTAAGAAATTTTATTTGTGAATATAGGACAGCAACTACTGAGGGGGAGGAGGTTAATTCAGGAGCATGCTATGTCGTAACACTGGGGTATTAGGTGAATTTAAGAAGGGCTATTTAGAAATGTTTCTTTACAGGTTATATAAAAAGGATGGAGCAAGGAAACAGTGATAGACAAAAAAAAGCAAATTATTATCTTCCATCTTCAAAGGACTGTGAGGAAGGATAGTAACATATCCAACAGTCTTTGAGGTTCCCTGCAGATTTTAAGGATTGTGACATGTGAATGATCATGGTTATTTCTCCCAAGAATGGGTGGATGAAATCCATATCTGAGACTTCAAGATTTAAAAAATGTGGTGTTAGAGGCATGGTTTGGGTGGTAGAGCACCAGACAATGAGCATAAGGAAGTGTCAGATAGAGTTTGAATTGCAGTCTCAGACAAAAAGAGACTGAAAAATGCAAGAGTAAGAATAAAAGAATGAAAAATAAATTTTTATGAGCTAAGGGAATGAAGAGGCTTATAGATAATCAAAACAGTTCACAAGCACCCAATTTTCAAAAGACCCAAGAGAAATATCCCCAATCTAGAATTGAAAGTAAAAACAATTCTCATCAGTATGAGCTGACCACATATGATTTTTCTGTTTTTCCCCTGATCCTAACATATAGAACAGAATTTCAAGTCAATTTTAGTTCCAAGTTTCTAGTGAGTATGGAGTTTCACTCCAGAAGAAGTACCTTCTAAAAATGAGAAATGTAAATTCAAGCCTTGAATTTTTGCTTCGCAAAGTTTAGTTCATATATTAGGAGTGTCTGCAAATAAGGTTAGGGAGAGTCAAATATTTCATTTTCAATAAACAAAATCTTCAAGGCAAAATCCATAATCTTTAGCATTTTCATTTCTGCAGATCTCATTGTTAAAGGAAGCTTTATTTAACTATGATTTTTTCAAGAAGGTTAGTAAGATTTTCACAATAGTGAAGAATATTTTCCTTATAGAGAACTGGCATATATGTTCTCTCCTCTAGGTACCTGAGCTTTCCTGTTATTGTTAGAGGCAGAGCATTGGTGTTTTCTCTTCTTTTTTTTTAATGGTAATGAGAGTTTTTTTTATTTTGCTTTTCCCCTCTCTCTTCTGTTGCTGTTTTTTTTTAAATTTCTGCACTTTTGGCCTTTTTTTAATTGAGAAAATACCATACAGAGGGGTTACAATTAATGGGCAAGGTAATGAGTACATTTCTTATCAAGCATTGTTGCCTCCTCCTTTGTTTCCCCTTAACATCCCTTCCCATCTCCTCCACACCCCCATCCCTGCACCAAAGTTGTAAAGTTCGTTTTTTGACATAATATCCTGTACATCTCATTGTTGTAAATGGTCCACCTGTATCCCTATTTAAACAATTTGTTTTTTCCCTTCCCCTCTCCAAATTATACCAACATCAAATACAATGGAAACAGGGGTTATACCATGGGGGAGGGACATACAAAGCAACAAAGAAATAATCTTATAAATATGTTAGAAACAATAGCAAGAAAGAAAAAAGTTTGAGTGCTTATCTTGGGGTACATTTCGCCTTTCATCAACTTATCTGACCTTTTCTGTTTGTCTCAGACATATACTAGTTATTGCAAATAAGGGAAGCCATGGGAGCATTGGTGTTTTCTGAATGGAGCAGAATGAAGACTGAGTAAAACTAGTAGAAAAGATTGGCCTAGAAAGGCTAAAAACTGTTGTCAGTTGGATCTTTATTGTTCCAGATGTACATTTCAGAAATCCAGAGGACTGAAGATAAACGTAATGGACATACTGGAAAATTAGTCATACATTACAAATTGACCAAATATGTTACCTGGTCACTGTGGAGTTCAGAAGGAACTGCCTCAGAGGAAACAGACTTTCCTATTAGGATTATTTTCTACCATTTTGGTTGTGGCTCTGAAGCAAAAAATATGCTATCTAATGAAAAAATATATAGATCATTACTAAAACATATTTTTATCTCTGAGGTAGCAGCAGCTAGACAATGTCCAATTGCTATATTTGAAAACATTTCTGGAACAAAGGGAAGTGTTCTTGGATGTATTAGGTGGTTTTACAGGGTTATGTTTAAGAGAGAGACAGACAGTAAAGCTGAAGTTCACATTTTGACCTATTGTGCATGCTTTCAAATAATGTTGGTTTTCCCTGGCTATTATTTTGCTGGGGCTTCAATGAGCCAACTCATGAGCATGTTGTAAGAAGGGTAACTAAATTTGATGGGTGTGGTGCCTCTAACTGGTAATACTAGACACTTGGGAGGTGAAAAACAGGGAATTGTGATTCAAGGCCAGCCTGGTCAATAAAAACAAGTTAAAAAATTATAGATTGATGACAGCTACAACTTCCATATGTCTCCACCGACCAGAAACAAAACATGTATTTGTATTTGATTTCAAGGAAAGTCAGGCAGGCAAGTAAGCAAGCTAAGGGATGTGCTATCAAAATCTAGTCAAACAGTGTCTAGAAGAAATAAACAATAGCTGGGCGCAGGTGGCTTATGTGTGTAATCCTAGTTACTCAGGAGGCTGAGATCTGAGGATCGTGGTTCAAAGCCAGCCTGGGCAGGAAGGTCCGTGAGACTCTTATCTCCAATAAACCTCTAGAAAACCAGAAGTGGCACTGTGGATCAAGTGGTAGAGCACTCTCCTTGAGCTGAAGAGCTCAGGGACAGCGCCCAGGCCCAGAGTTCAAGCCCCATGACCGACAAAAAAATAAATAAATAAAAATTACTGTTCTTTAAATCTCTAAAAGAATTAAAAAGAAAAAATAAAACTTGCTTGGATGGAGCCTGAAACTATCCCATGGAAACAGGGTCATTTTCCTTCCTTTAACCATTATACAGGCCTCCAAAACTTCACAAGTTAATAATCAGATCCAAAGACAGGATAAAGTGGCTGAAATATCACATAAAGAATTAAAAAGTCTATTTTAAAAATGTTCAGTGACATCAAAGAGTATTCAAATAATCAGATAGATGAAATTAGAAAATCAATTCAAGAGCTAGAAAAAAATTCAGCAAAGAAATGGAAATTGTGGGGGGGGGAAATCGGCAGAAATATTAGACATTGAAAGCTCAATATATCAAAACAAAAAACACAGGTAATTGTATTATCAGCAGACAAGACCATACAGAAGCAAGAATATGAGATAAGTGGTATGACTGAATTTTTGATCATTTTGGTATAAAGTATAGCCAGACTACAGTGGGATTCAATTAACTAATCTCCTATAGATAAAGCATAATTGTAACAGACAACAATATAATATATAACATGAGAGAAAATATTTAATGAAGAGTTAGATAAACAATTATTTGAAACCTCCAACTGGAAATAGGAAGATAACCAAAAGCTCACAGTATGACTGAATATCATCTGACATGTCTTTTATATGAAATCTTTGATATATCTCACCAATGAGAAATGTTAAATTTCTGGACAATTCATTGCCTAGTGGCTAATGAAAGATGTATATCAGTGATGGTTTCCAAGGGGATCAGTGAAAATGCAGTTTTTAAATTTTTTTTCAACTTCAATAATCCTCTCTCTTTGGAAACAATTTTTTGAGCCATTTGTGGGTCTTGAACTCGGGGTCTGGGCACTGTCCCTGGAGCGTTTTTGCTTATGGCTAGTGCTCTACCACTTGAACCACAACCTGACTTTTAGCTTTTAGGTAGTTACTTCGAGATAAGAGTCTCATAGACTTTCCTTCCCAGGATGGCTTTGAATTGCAATGCTTATTTTCTAGGATTAAAGGTATTAGACAACAAGACAAGAAAATCTATGAGGCTCTTATCTCCAAACAGCTAGCAAAAAGCCAGAAGTTGAACTGTAGCTCAAGTGGTAGAGAGTCAGCCTTAAGCAAAAGTACTAAGGAATAGTGCCCTAGCCTAGAGTTCAAGGGCTAGAGATATTTTTGTAGCACTTCCCAGTCATCTGATCTTGTCATGAAAAGTATTGGAATACAAGCTTTTTAGACACAAATATTTTACTTATTGTCAGCTTTAACCAATGTCTCCTGAAATCCTAAGCAAGCTGCTCCATTTTGAGGTGTCTGTCATTTATTTCAGTATTTTATCATTGGATGGTGCCAAGTCTAAATTCATTAGGAGTCTTCTGTTGACATACTGTCATTGTTACAGCATATTAAAATTAAAAATAGCCAGGTACCAGTTGTTTGTGCCTGTAATCCTAGCTAATCCGAAAGCTAAGATCAGAAGATTGAGATTCAAGCCAGCTGGGACAGAAGAGTCCATGCAGTTTTCATCTCCAATTAGCCAGTACAAAGCCTGAAGTAGAGCTGTGGCTCAAATGGTAGAATGCCAGCTTTGAGCAAAGTGCTAAGAGATCAGAGCCCAGGCCCTGAGTTCAAGCCCAAGCACTGGCCCCAAAATAAATAATTGTATGGACATGATTAAGATACCAAACTTTCAAATAATAGGTTTGAAGAAAGATATTTAGATATGGGCTTAGAAAACCTATTCAATGAATTACTACCAGAAATGTTCTCAGATATTAGAAAAGATATGGTTACCAAATACAAAATGAACCTCAAACAGGTATGACCAGAAAAGAATCTCTCCATGACATGGAGAAGTTTATGGTTAAACTTTCAAAGGCAAATTCAGGCCGGGGCCCTGAGTTAGAGGCCCACAACCAACAAAACAGAACAACAAAAAAAGGGAGAAGAAAGAAAGAAAAGAAATGAAGGGAAATGAAACATTCTATATAAGTGCAAACAAAATATCACAGAAGATAGTGAAAGGACTGCTACTCAGAAAGTGGTAGAAAAATAAACATAATTGTGAGAATATTGGAAAGAATAATCCTCAGTTGAAGAGGACACAACCAAATGAGAATTATTTTTTGAGAATAATTTTTTGTAATAAACCATCAAAAGTCTAAGACAAACAAGAGAGAAAAGAACATAGAATATTCAAAGTCACCAGGAGAAAAAAATAAAATGACAAGAATCCAACACTTGGGATTACAAAAGATTAAAGATTTCTCGACAGCAAAGGAAATATTAGATGAGAAATAAATTAAGAAACTTCTGCACATGGTGGACCTTGGTGGCTCACGCATTTATAATACTAGTGACTCAGGTGGCTGAAATCTGAGGATCCCAGTTTGAAGCCAGCCATGGTAGAAAAAGTTCATGAGACTCCTGTCACCAATAAACCACTAAAGAGCTGGAAGTGGAATTGTGGCTCAAGCTGTAGAGTGCTAGCTTCAAAACCTCAGGGAGGGGCTGGGAAGGTAGCTCAGCGGTAGAGTGCATGCCTTGCAAGCATGAGGCCCTGGGTTCGATTCCTCAGCACCACATAAACAGAAAAAGCCGGAAGTGGTGCTGTGGCTCAAGTGGTAGAGCACTAGCCTTGAGCTGAAGA
>NW_012267757.1:7840-37153 GCF_000151885.1 Dipodomys ordii | reverse complement strand
CGACTTTTTTCTTTTTGCTTATGTGGTGCTGAGGAATCAAACCCAGGGCCTCAGGCATGCAAGGCAAGTGCTCTACCACTGAGCCACCTTCCCAGCCCCGGAGTTATTAAATTTACTATTCACCCAAACATACCGTTTATGAGAGGAAAGAATATAACAGAATCTTGTCCACATATGTGACTACTAAATGATTTTTTTTGGTCGTGGGGCCTGAACTCTGGGCCTGGGCACTATCCCTCAGCTCTTCAGCTCAAAGCTAGTGCTTTACCACTTGAGCCACAGTGCCACTTCCGGCTTTTATTTCTGCTTATGTGGTGCTGAGGAATAGAACCCAGGGCCTCATGCATGTGACGCAAGCGCTCTACCAAGGAGCTAACTTCCCAGCCCCTTTATTTAGATAGTATGAAGTGAGAAGGGCACTTCCAAAAAAAGAAATTTAAATATACAACAGACATGAAAATTTCATGTGCCCTTTAGTCCATACTTTACATTTGTAGATTATTTTGTAAAGCTGGCAGTAACTACTAAGTGTAAACACATGCTAACAAATGACTGTCATTCTATTATGCATTTAACCAAAACAGAAATCCAAATAAAGATGCCTATGTAGAGATATATAATTATCATCCAAATCTAGAAATAATGCAATAGTCCAAATCTAGAGATGATGCAAATGTTCTTTTACATTTGAATGTGTATCATGCAATTTCATGTACAAAATTAAATGATGAATTGCTACACTTACCCAATGAATGACTAAATCTCAGAATAAAATGTTGAGAAAATGAAGCTCTGATTCTATGTTCCGCATACTTGAGTGTATATAGCTTAAAATTTTATTACATGTTATTAAATACTAGAATAAAGGATTTGAAGATTGCCAACACAAATAAATAATAAATATTTAAGTATATATAATGCTAACTACCATGATTTGATGATTATTCTTGAATATATATGTTGAATTATAATACTGTGCCCTCAAAATATGCACAATCATTATGTTAATGAAAACTTTCTATAAGCCAGTAGCTCATGCCTATAGCCCTCCCTACTTGGGTGACTGAAATTGTCTTTGAAGCCAGCACAAGTTTACATGTGAGGCCCTTTCTCAACTAATAGCTAGGCACAGTGATGTATACCTTTCATCTTAGCACATGGGGGCTGAGATCAGGAGTATCTCAGTTTTAGATCAATCCAGGCAGAAAAATCCATGACATTCAAGTTCAATGGAAATAGCAAGGCAGGATCATGACTGTAATTCCAGCTACAGTTTGAAATGAAAAAAATAAGATCATGGCCCAGGCATGTGGCCAGACAGGATATGAGCTCATATCTCAACAATAACCAGTGCATCAGGGCACCAGTGGCTCATCCTGTAATTCTAGCTACCTAAAAATTTGAGCTCTGAGGATGGTAGTTTGAAGCCAGCCAGGGCAGAAAAATCCATGAGACTCATATATCCAATTAACCACTAAAACTCAGAAGTGGAGCTGTGGCTCAAGTGGCAGAGTGCTAGCTTGAGCAAACAAGCTCAGGGACAGTACCCACGCCCTGAGTTCAAGCCTTAGGACCAGCACACACACACACACACACACACACACACACACACACACACACACCAGTGCAAAGAAATGGACGGAGGCATGGCTTAGTGGTAAAACATCTGCTTAGAAATTGCAAGGCTATGAACTAAAATCTTACCAAAAAATTTTTCTTGAAATATTCAATAAACAAACTGCAACCACAGTAGTTAAATTTTCAGGTTATACAATTAGGGGACAAAGCCAGGTGCAGGTGGCTGACACCAGTAGTCCTAGCCACTCAGAAGACTGACATCTGAGGCCTGAGGTTCCAAGCCAGCCCACACAAAAAAGTCCATGACTCTTATCTCCATTTAGCCACAAAAGAAGCTAGACATGGAGCTGTGTCTCAAGTGGTAGAACACAACTTTTTCATTACTTCATTCATATGTGTGTATGTGTGTATCTTTGTTATTTTCCAAAATCCTTCCAACTATTAAAAATACTGTAGTCTAGTAGTGCCTCAAATGTTGTTAATTTTTAAATTTTCCATAGCTAAATTTTAGACTTTATGGTTTCTCAATTAATTTGTTTCTACTTGAGCTGTAATTTAAATATATTATTCTCAAAGCTGTTTAGGTGAATCGCTGAAGTTTCATTATTTTAAAGCTAACTGCCTGGAAGAATATAAAAAAATTTCCCAAAATTGAAACTGTAATACATACTTTATGCTTATTTAAACTACAAAGTTAAGTATTTAGTTAAAAGGAACATTAGTAGCTGCTATCTTGCAATTTTGCCATATTTTTCATTTTAGAATGGAATTGGGTTCTATTACCTTGGAAATCTATTCATAATGTGTCAGATAGCATTCTTTTTGGCATGGAGCTGGATGTTTGATGTAATGGTTCTCAAACATAACATAATACACTTCAGGATACTTTATATAACCCACCCTGAGAAACATAGCTATTAAGTAGTATAAGAACAAAAATATAAATATATTTCTATAAATCTTGTAGATTTCTGGTAATGAGTTTCAGTTTTTCCAATATCATTCAGGTATAGTATTTTTCATTGCTTTCTAGCCATTTTTTCTGCTAACATTCAGACAAGTAATAGGAAATAAAAGTTCAATGAAACTTTATTAAATGTTTTTCTCTGAACTAAGCAGAAGATATCATCATTTGATTTTAAAAGGGAACATTAGGATTTAATTTACAGAACACAGATGTTCCATGGCTTGAAATCACAATGCAATTTAATATTTTTCCATTAAAAAATTCTGAAAACCAGCTAAACTACCAAGTGAGGCCAAGTGTCCACAAAGTGTTTTCTATTTCTCTCATATGTAGAAATTAGAGCTAATTAATAAATATATGTAAACCTACACAGAGTCATATGCATGTACACACAAACATATTAACTAAAGTATGGTATATGCAAGAGAGGATTCCAATGGCATAACTCCTTTGAACAAGTAACTTACCATTTAATAAAATGAATACCAGGAAGCTGGAACTTGGGGTTCTAAGATTCAGGTCCCCTGAAGCTTGAGTCTCCTCCTTCTTAGGGTAGAGGAGGTCAAGGGGAGGTAGGTAGATAAAAAGAAAGATGAAGGAGGGCAAATGCAGTCATAGTGTTCAAGGCACCTAAGTGAAAATGAAACTGGAAAATTCAGGGGATGGGGGGTTGTGGAAGAGATAGAGAAAAGGGGTGACATTGATCAAGATGCAATGTAATTATAAACAGACGTGTTGAATTGAAATTTCTACATACAACTACTTAATGATAATAAAAAGTACTATATTCATCCAATAATCATATTTACTTTATGTCAAAGATGAAACTTACTATTTAAAGATAATAGAAATTAAATATAAAAATGCAAAAAGATGGATTTTATAACAACATATAACAGGGAGTGGTAACAAGTTCAACAAGAAATGTATTCACCATCTTACTTATGTAACTGTAACCCCTCTGTACATGACCTTGACAATAAAATTAACATAAAGAAAAAGAAATATATTTATTGCTAAATTTTGCTCTTTGCTATTTATCTATTGTATAATAAAAAGAAAGCTTTCTTTTATATAAAGTCCCTAAAACTATTATTTCTCAATATCCATAGAATTCAATTTATCTTAGTTCATGATTGAATTTTTTAAAAACTCATGAAATTAAACTATATTCAGCAATGACTGAGAAGCTTGTCACAAGTCATAATTTTGTTCTGTCTTGGGAGAAATTCCTTATTATGGTTAATAACTACTATAAGCATTTATGTATTTTCATCTCTACTTCCCAAAATGAAATAGATGAAATGGTATTATCTGATCTATTAGCATATTAGTTAGTAATGTATTTTATTTGTCTTAAGTATAGGAAAATTTTTGTTCAATTTTGTATTTAAATGATTTTGCTAAAATTTTAAAGTTGTAAGATATGCATTATGAATATTGTAAGTATGTGTTTTATATTTCAAAAATGGATAATATTCAAATGTTACTCAGCTATACTAAAATATTTAAACCAATTAAAATATTTTGTTATAATTCATAAAAATATCTGTTTAAAATAGATATGTTAAATAAAATAATTAATTAAAATTAATAAGCAGTTAAAATATTGTAAAAATAAATCCATATGGGAAACACTTTAGTATTAATTGGTAAATATATAAAGACAAGGAAACCAGCCAGGCACCACTGGCTCATGCCTGTAATCCTAGCTACACAGAAGGCTGAGAGCTAAGGAAGGTAGCCCCTGCAGGAAAGTCTGTGTGACTCTTTTTTTAAAAGCTTTTTATTGTGAAAATACTATACAGAGGGGTTACAGTTACATGAGCAAGGTAATGAGTACATTTCTTATCCAATATCGTTGGCTCCTCCTTTGTTTTTCCCCTACCATCCCTTCCCCCCCACCTCCTCTGCTACATCACCCCCACCGCCTAAATTGTAAAGTTAGTTTTTCAACATAGCATCTTGTACATCTCACTGTTGAAATGGGTCAACCTGTATCCCTGTTTAAACAGATTGTTTTTCCTTCCCCTCCCCAAATTATACCATCAAATACAACGGGTTATACCGTGGGGGAGGGACATACAAAGCAAAAAAAAAATCACATGGTACCTTATCAATATGTTAGAAACAATAGCAAGAAAGAAGAAAACCACTTGTGTCACTATCTTGGGATTCATTTCGCTTAACATCATCTTATCTGACCTTTTTCTGCTTGTTCCAGACTTATACTAGTTATTGAAAATAAGGGAAACCATGAGACCTATGTTTCTTTGGGCCTGGCTTACTTCACTTAATATAATTTTTTCCAAATCTTTCCATTTCCTAACAAATGAGGCAATGTCATTCTTTCTGATGGAGGTATAGAATTCCATTGTGTATATATACCACATTTTCTTGATCCATTCATCTACTGAGGGGCATCTGGGTTGGTTCCATATCTTAGCTATGGTAAAGCAGAACTCACACCAATACTTCTCCAACTCTTCAATGAAATTGAAAGAGAAAGTTCACTACCAAACTCATTCTATGAAGCCATCTTAATCCTCATCCCAAAACCAGGCAGGGACTCATCAAAGAAAGAGAACTATAGACCCATTTCTTTGATGAATATCAATGCAAAACTTCTCAACAAGATTTTGGCCAATCTACTTCAACAATTCATTCAAAAAATCATACACCACGATCAAACAAGATTCATTTCAGGGATGCAAATCTGATTCAATATACATAAATCAATTAATATAATTCATCACATCAACAGGAGTAAGGATAAGAACCACATGGTTATTTCAATAGATGCAGAAAAAGCATTTGACAAGATCCAACACCCCTTAATGAAGAAGGCTCTGGAAAAATTAGGAATCCATGGGACATTCCTCAATACAATAAAGGCTACATATGACAAACCTACAGCCAGCTTTATATTTAATGGTGAAAAACTAAAGCCATTTCCTGTAAACACAGGAATGAGACAAGGATGTTCACTCTCTCCACTTCTCTTCAATTTAGTATTAGAATGTCTAGCTACAGCAATAAGACAAGATGCAAACATAAAGGGGATCCAAATAGGAAAACTGAATTAAAACTCTCCCTCTTTGCAGATGACATGATCTTGTATTTAAATAATCCCACGGACTCCACTCCCAAACTTTGGCAAAGTAGCAGGGTATAAAATTAACCCTCAAAAATCAATGGCTTTTCTGTATGCCAACAATGAGAAAGCACAGCTGAAATCAGGAAAGCAACTCTTTTTGTAATAGCCCCACAAAAAATAAAATACCTAGGAATTAACCAAAGAAGTGAAGGACCTCTACGATGAAAACTTTAAAAACCTGTAAAAGGAAATTAAAGTAGAATTTAGAAAGTGGCACAAAACTCCCATGCTCCAGGATTGGAAAGATCAACATCGTGAACATGGCAATACTTTCCAAGTCTATCTACAAATTCAATGTGATACCTATCAATATTCCAACCTCATTCTTCAAGGAAATAGAAGAGGCAATCCAAAAATGCATATGGAGCAATAAAAGACCCCAAATACCAAAAATGATCCTTAACAGAAAGAACAGTGCTGGTGGAATATCAATACCAAACATCAAACTCTACTACAAAGCCATAGTAATCACAACAGCTTGGTACTGGCACAAGAACAGACCTCAGGACCAATGGAATAAAATTGAAAACCCAGAAATGAACCCACAGACCTATAGTCACCTAATCTTTGATAAAGGAGCTAAAAACATAGAATGGAAGAAAGACAGCCTCTTCAGTAAATGGTACTAGGAAAATTGGTTAATCACCTGTAGAAAACTAAAGCTAGATCCTTATATATCACCCTGCACCAGAATCAACTCCAAATGGATCAAAGACCTTGGAGTCAAAGCAGACACCCTGGAAACATTACAGGATGGAATATGAGAAACCCTAGGTCTCCTTGACACAGGCTGAAATTTTCTTAATAGAGACCCAGAAACACAACAAATCAAAGAAAGATTGGGTAAATGGGATTGCATGAAATCGCAGAGCTTCTGCATGGCAAAGGACATAGCTAGCAAGATCAATAGAAAGCCCACGGGTTGGGAGAAGATCTTCACTGGCCATACAACAGATAAGGGTCTCATATCTTGGACCTCAAAAAATTCAATTCCCCAACAACAAATCCTCAAAGAAACAACCACCTGATAAATAAGTGTGCTAAAAACTTAAAGAGAAACTTCTATGAAGAGGAAATGACCAAGAGACACATGAAGAAATGCTCAACTTCTCTAGCCATAAAAGAAATGCAAATTAAAACATTGAGATTCGACCTCACTATAGTTAGAATGGCTCTAATGAAGAACTCTAATAACAACAGATGCTGGAGGAGATGTGGCCAGAAGGGAACCCTCCTGCATTGTTAGTGGGAGTATAAACTTGTTCAACCACTTTTGAAAGCAGTATGGAGGTTCCTCAAAAGACTCCACATAGAGCTCCCCTATGACCCAGCAATCCAGCTTTTGGGCATTTTACCAAATGATCACAAACAAGACCATACTAAAGCTACCAGCACAACTATGTTTATTGCAGCATTATTTACTATAGTTCTGTGACTCTTATCTTCATTTAGTCAGCAAAGAAGCCAGAAGTGGAGCTGTGGCAAAAAAAAAAAAATCTCAGGGACAACACCCAGATCCTAAGTTCAAGCCCTAGGACTGGCCAAAAAAATAATAATAAAAGAAAAGGAAATCATTACAAAATGGTGGTAAAAATCCAAATGCTGTCAGTCACTATGAAAAACACTATAAGGCTCTTCATAACTTTTTAAAATGTAACTATTTTATCCAGCATTCCTACTTTTAGGTAATGTCTGAAGAAATGGAAATCAGATCTGAAAGAGATACTTGCCCACTTATGTTCATTGCAATATTCTTCACAATAACCAAGGCATAAAAGTATAAATGTCTATAAATGATGAATGAATAAAAAATATGGTAGTCATAAACAATGAAATACAATTTCCTCTTAAAAATGATATCATTCTATTTATGCTAAGTGAAATGTCCAACACAAAAGAATAAACACCACTTGGATATCATTTATGTAGAGACTCTCAAATAGGGAAACTCCTAGGAGCAGAGGATAATTGTGGTTTTCTAGAATGGAAGGGATAGGAGAAGCATTACCAAAACGTACAAAATTTCAGTTATATAAGATGAATAAATCCTAGGGATAAAGTAAATATCCTTAAATTCTGCTAAGAAAGTATATTTTCTTTTGTATTTTATCATAAACAATAATGTTATACAAAAGGTGATACCCATGCTACCAATACCAGAACAAGAATCTCAACACATCTGCTCATAATATCTTGCTACGATCACCAAGGAAAAGCACAACATAGTCAAGCCTTGGCTGGAACAATAGATTTACTTACATAGACAAGATAGTAAGATCAGATTCCACAATATTCATGGCAGATGACAGAGTACGACTTTGAAATACTCCTCTCTTCTACTTCAGAGGAAGAACATCATTTTATTTCCAGTGAGAACAAATATAGCATTAATATCAAGCAAGTATCCTCTCTCTCTCTCTCTCTCTATGTATGTGTGTGTATATATATATATATATATATATATGTTCTTCTCTGTCTCTTCTTCTCTCTCTCCCCCCATCTCCCTACCCCAACTCTTGAGCAGAACAAAGGGATACATTGAGTTTCAAATAAGGAAAGGAATTACCGCACAAGGTAATATGCCCAACATAAGCCATGTAGACATTTTTATCTCATGGTAAGGAATTTTTCCATGTCTATGGTGATTATTGATGGATATGTGTGGGACCCAAAAGACTGCAGTTATGAGACTGCCTTTCTGAACAAACAAGTCTAATTTAGAGCACAAAAGGAAATTTGAAGAGTTACTCATTTTAATAATCTGAAATTTATATTCACTGTAAGTGGAAAAATAAAACTCTTTTATAGAGCATTTCTTATGAAATACATAATCTGTGAGGAGTGTCAAGTATTATAACAAAAGACTTCAAGAAAATAAAAACAGTCTAATGCTACTAGGAGTTTTGATCAGGGTCCCATGTCCTTGTGTTTCAACAAGAGAAGATTACAATCAAGATTCAAAATGTAGTTAAAGTAATAGCAACCTTTATTAAGAGAGGAAAGAATACAACTACATTGTGGAAGGTTGGCCACCTCAGAGAGGAGATGGAATAATACACATTTGTGTCCTAGGCTTGTTTGGGTATAGAAGGAAGGTTTTAAAGATCTATTTATAAATTCATCCAGATGACACTGGGTTTTTAAATCAATTATACCACATCACAAAACACACCATTCTCCTTCTGTTACGTGTTTTACCCTCCTAGTTTTGTCCTTATCACCCTATTTTCATTTTGTAACTATCTTTTTACTTAAGACAAACTTTTATTTTACTATACAAATACCTTTTTATATAGAAAATATCCTCTTTCTTATGCCTCCTTATCCCTACCATATTCCATATTCCATATGCCATATTCCACCAATGGTATTTCAGTACAATTCTCTTATGATATGCTTTTAGCCTTCTGGGCTTGCCCTTATCTTAATGTTTACAGTTTAGAACAATCCTTTGCTTTTAGGGAAAAAGCCTAAAAAACTTATAAAATCCTTACTTTTCCCAAATGTTATTTTTCTTTATGATCTTCTTTACATCTCTTACTCACTGGCTCAATTTTACCTTGTTACCTGTCCACACAGGGTTGCAAATATTGTGCAAACTGCAGCAACTAGTTTTTTAAAAGGTGCCTTTACCTATTTTTCTGTTTGGTCTTACATGTAAGAGTTACAAAATGATACATTCTTGGAAGGACTGAATAAGAATAAAACTTCTGAATGACCTTGAAAAGCAAAACTATCTTACTACAAGCAAGGCAGAAGAGAGAGAAAATACACAAAGATCCCCAAATCTTACATGCTGTTTTGTCAAATTATGTCATCAGATTTGGGTTACTGGGTTCAGTGATCAGAACATTCTGATCTTGTCAGAAAAATAATTTAAGAATGGACACACATTAGACTTAGCAGGAGCAGGGTTTTTTTTTCCCTCCCTCCCTCCCTCCCTCCCTCCCTCCCTCCCTCCCTTCCTTCCTTCCTTTCTTTCTTTCTTTCTTTCTTTCTTTCTTTCTTTCTTTCTCTCTCTCTTTCTCTCCCTCTCTTTTGTTTTTGCTGCTTTTGGGGCTTGAACTCTGGGCCTGGGCACTGTCCCTAAGTATGTCCCTAAGTATTTTTTTGCTCAAGACTAGCACTGTACCACTTGAGCCACAGTGCCATTCTGGCTTCTTTGGTGCTTAATTGATAGTAAGAGTCACATGGACTTTCCTGCTGGCTTCAAACCACAATTCTCAGATCTTAGCCTCTGGAGTAGCTAGGATTACAGGTATGAGTCACCAGCCTGGCCAGGAGCAGGTTTCTCAATGCAAGGCAAAAGCAAAGTACTAGTGTACCTTCCAGGTGGGAGAGTGGGCAGGATGAAAAATTAAAACTGCACTGGCGGTCCCAAGAATAAGGCCTTATTGAAGTTGCTGACATGGGTGTAGTCAGTCAGGAAAAACTGGCTTAGGTGTCACTAATTATCAAAGTCTGGGCTATTTGTCATCAATTCCTGACACATATCAGGTAGGGGTTGTTTGGGGCCTACAATGGTCAGCCTGAGCTGTTTTATCCCTGTGGGCTGTGAAGTCAGAAAGCCCCTGCTAGTTGTCACCAGCTGCTCAGCTAACATCAGCAGTCCAGTATGTGATTCCTTATCAATGTGTGAGCCATGGTTCTAAGCCATCAGGTTTCCTTCCCAACTTTCTACTTTGCCCTTATATTTTAGGGTCAGATGACCAATTAGAAATTTCTTCTATTTGATTCTTGAGCAAGAAAAATTAAGGTAAAAAGGATAGACTATATTCCAGAGGAGAGGAGACGAATGGAGAGATGGAGGAAGACAAGGAGAAAAGAGAGAGATAGAGAGCAGGAAGAAAGAGAAATTACTAAAGAGGCAGCAGGACAGCTCACAAATAGTAAAATAGAAAGTGATGTAGAGAAATGCAGGAAACAGTCTGGCAGCAGGACAGCTCACAAACAGTAAAATAGAAAGTGATGAAGAGAAATGCAGGAAACAGTCTGCCATATTCAACCCCAACTCTCCACCAGGAAGGACAGCCAAAGCCACAACCATAGGCAAAATCCATCACATGTGGGTCACCATAGAGTAAGAACTCTGAACCCATGGCCAGCAGATCACTGAGGTCCCAGACTACCACTTTGCTGCATGTGGTTTGCTACAGTGTAGGACTGGAGCTCTGAAGTAAGATCAGCTGATTGCTTGAAACTGCCATTCTCCTCCATCCTGCAGGACAGTGTATTGCTGGGACGGCTCTGAAAGCATGGACACCAGCAGGCACAGTGCAGGTTCTGCTCTTCTGATTTAGATCTCAATGCTTTATTTCCTCTATTCTTGGCTGCCATCAAGGGATTCCTCTAGGCTTAGACTTTTGCTGGGTGCACAATCTGGATGATATCTCAAGCAAATGGGAACCTGCCTTGCTGAAAGACTATAAAACTCTTTGGAGCCAGCAGTATTTCTGGGTACACAAAGGAAGGAAACTTCTAAAGTGAATGCAGCCTTGAAGGTAGCAACTGGGCCTTAATCAGCCTGGCCTTCTTCAGTCCACATACAGAACCAGCCTGAGCAGTGTTGTTACTATTAATCTTTTCTGAGTAGTACTGGGTGTTGAGGCCTCAAGAGGAGACTAAGAAACAAAGGAGGAGGTAACAATGCTTGATAAGAAATGTACTCATTATCTTGCCCATGTAATTGTAACCCCTCTATACGGTATTTTCACAATAAAAAAATAAAAATAAATAAATAAATAAAAATAATATTCAAGAAAAAAGAGAAGACTAAGCACTAAGAAAAGCCCCAAATAAAATTTAAAAGAGGTATCCATCCTTATATATGTACAAACACTACTTAGAACCACAAAATTATGATAAATAAGGCTTGTCTAAAGTCTATAAATCTTTAATAACTGAATCCAAATATACTGAAATGGTTGAAATGTCAGAGGAAGAGTTTAAATGTAGTTTAAAAATGATCAATTACCTTAAATAAAATTTAAATAAACTGATGAATGAAATAAGTCAGCAAAAAACCTTGAAGAGACAGTCAACAATTGGAGAAATTAAGAATATTGGAAGAGAAATTCAGCAAAGATATAAAGACTATAGAACAAAACTAAATAGAAATCTTAGAAACAGCCCAATAAATCAAAATTCAAATAAAGGGAAAGCATCACAAATTGACTAAATCAGATGGAATAAAGAATATCAGAGCTGGTGTTAGTGGTTCATGCCTGTAATCCTAGCAACTCAGGAGGCTGAGATTTGAAGATCATACTTCAAAGAGAGCCTGGACAGGAAATTTTGTGAGACTCTTTTCTTTGGTTAACCACCAAAAAGCTGGAAGTGGAGGCTTGGCTCAAGTGACAGAGCATTAGCCTTCAGCTCAAAAGCTCAAGGACAGTACCCAGGTCCTGAATTCAAGTCTCAGGATCAACACACAAACACACACACACACACACACACACACACACACACACACACACACACACAAATCAGAGATTGAAGAGAAATGTTAAGGGATAATTGCATTCATATAGCAAGAAAGAAAAATGTAAGCAATCATAACCACAATATTCAAGATCCTTGAATGTGATTAAAATATCAAATCTATGAATCTATACTGTAGAACATGGTGGTGGGGAGAAACAGCTAAAGGCAAAGAAATTATAACAGAAAATCACCCACACCTAGAGAAAGAAATGGACAGTCAAGTACATGGGGAATATGACCACAAGCAAACAAAAAACCTATCTATGTAATATTATAGTTAAAATGCCAGAATGCAGAACAAAGAGAATACTGAAAGCTACAAGAGAAAAGAATCAATTTACTTAAAAAGGCAAACCAAGCCAGGTGCTTGTGGCTCACACCTATAATCCCAGGCTGAGATCTGAGGATCACAGTTCGAAGTCAGCCTGGGTAGAAAGTTTCCATAAGACTCTTATTTCCAACTAACTACTCAAAAATCAGAAGTGGAGCTGTAGTTCAAAGTGGTAGAATGCTATCTTTGAACAACAGAACTCAGGGACAGTGCCCAGGTCCTGAGTTCAAGCTCCATTGCTGATTAAAAATAAAAAGGAAAGTATTTTTCTGGGCACCAGTGTCTCATGCCTGTAATCCTAGATACTCAGAAGGCTGAGATCTAAGGATCAAGTTTCAAAACCTGGGCAGGAAAGTCCATGAGACTCATATCTCCAATTAAGCACCAGAAAAGCCAGAAGTGGAGCTGTGGATCAAGTGGTAGAGCTCTAGTCTTAAGCACAAAAGCTCAGTGACAGAGCCCAAGCCCTGAGTTCAAGCCCTAGAATAGGCACAAACAAATAAAAAAGGCAAACCAACAGACAAAAGAATACAAGAGCAAGATGGAGTAGTAAATGAATGCAATCACAGCTATTTGGGAGAGAGAAATTGGGAAGAATTCAGTTCAAGGCCAGCATAAGCAAAACATTAGTGAGATCTCATTTCAAACAACCAACCAGGCATGATGGTTCATGCCTATAATTCTAGCTGTGTGACAGGTGTAGGTAGGAGGATCACAGGACATCGCTGGGCAAAAAGTGTTTAGATCTTATTTTTAAAAATACCAAATAAATATACAAGCAAAGCCAAACAGTCTAGACATAAGACTCAAGTGGCAGAGCACCTACCTAGCAAACATGATTCCCTGAATTCAAATCCTACTCTTACTATTAAAATGAGTAAAAATAAGTAGACATGTCAGTAGAAACCCTAAATGATTAGTGCATTAAAAGGCCTGAAATGAAAAAAAAAATCTAGCAATGAAGATGAGGATATTCTTTAGAATCAAAGAAGAAATAAAAGAGGTTCCCTTTATTTCTATATAACTAAAGACATTTCTACATAAACTAAAGAAATTTATTACCAATAACCCAGAAAATACTGACAGAAATATTTTATACAGAAAAGGAAGAAAGTTATACACAAACCTGAGATATTATTAAAGAATAAGTCTCACTAGAGAATAAACAAATGAGAAGTAGAAAAGAATAAAAATTGTTAACTCAGTAGACACTCTCTAAGGTGAAAAAGTAGAAATTCATACCTACTTCTTAAGAATAACCCTAAAGGGAGCTGGGAAGGTAGCTCAGTGGTAGAGCACTTGCCTTGCATGCTTGAGGCCCTGGGTTCGATTCCTCAGCACCACATAAGCAAAAAGAAAAAAGCCGGAAGTGGTGCTGTGGCTCAAGTGGCAGAGTGCTAGCCTTGAGCTGAAGAGCTGAGGGACAGTGCCCAGGCCCAGAGTTCAGGCCCCACGACTGGACCAAAAAAAAAAAAGAATAACCCTAAACCAGGCACAGGTGGCTCACATCTGTAATCCTAGCTACTCAGGAGGCTGAGAGCTGAGCATCATGGTTCAATGACAGCCTGGACAGGAAAATCTGTGAGACTCTTATTTCCAGTTAACCACCAGAAAACTGGAAATGGCATTGTGGAGTGCTAGCCTTGAGTGAATATAGCTCAGGGACAGTGCCCAGGCCCTGAGTTCAAGCCCCATGATAGACAGAAGAAAAGAATAACCCTAACTGTGAACAGACCTAACTTCCCAATTAAAAGATGCAGACTGGCTGAATAGCTTTTGTTTTTTCTGTCTGCTGTCTACTAAAAATTCAACTCACTGGCAAAGATACACAAGACTAAAAGTGAACAGATGGAACACTTTATTCTAGGAACGTGGAATTCAAAAGCAAGTAGGACTATCTATAGTCATGCCTGATATAGTAGACTTCAAGCTAAAATTAACCAGAAGGGATAACATTCACTATATATCAACAAAGGGAACAATCCATCAAGACAGTTTAAGAATTATAAGTATGCATCCATCAAGCATAGGTGCACCCAATTTCATAAGGCAAATACTACTATTCATAAGGAAACAGAAGGCTTGAGACATACTAAGTGACTTTAATGTTCTACTCTCAACAATCATTAGGTTATTCTAACAACAACAACAAAAACCACAAAGAAGCTTCAGATTAAACTATACTATATGAACTTAACAGACATCTATAAACTGTTTCATCCAACAGTTTTAGAATATATATTTTGCTCAACATCCTATGGACCTCTCCCCAAAAGAGAACACATTTTAGACCATAAAAAATAACTGAAATAATTTTTCCTATATTATCAGATGATAATAAAATTAGAAATCAATGGCAAGAGATACTACAGAAATTATAAAAGCACATGTAGAGTGAACAATATATTTTTTGAATGATCTGTAAGTAACTAAAGAAAGTGGGTAGGAAAATTAAAAATTTCTCAAATCAAACAAAAATGAAAGCACAATTTCCTGAACTTGTGGTATATAAGAAAGTCAATTCTTTTTAAATTTTTTTATTGTGAAAATACAGGGTTACAATTACATGGACAAGATAAGAGCACATTTCTTATAAAGCATTGTAGACTCCTCCTTTGTTTCCCCTTCCCAACCCTTCCCATCCTCCCTCCCCCAACCCCCCCCCCCCGCACCAAAGTTAAAAAGTTCGTTTTCGACATAACGACTTGTACGTCTCATTGTTGCGTTGGGTCCACCTGTATCCCTATTTAAGCGATTTGTAGTTTGAAGAGGGAACTTTATAATTGTGCCTGCTTACATTAAATAAAATCACTTAGCTACCAAATAAATAACATAGTGGTGTTCATCAAGACATAAAAAAGCAAGGGATAAAAATATGAAAGGAAAAATCTTATTTGTAGATATTATAATATTATATTTTAAAAATCCACTAGAAAACTCTTAGATCTGATCAACACTTGCAGCAAAACTACCATAAAAAACTCAGCAACTTTTCTAAATAGCAATGGTGAACATGCTGATAAAGCAAATAACCCCATTCACAATTGCTCCAAAAGTAAAACATAAAATACATAAGAATACACCTAAAAAGATGAAAGACCTGTACAATGAAAACTATAAAATACTGAAGAAAGAAACTGAAGAAAACTCTAGAAGATAAAAAGACCTTCTATGTTCAATATCCAAATAATTAATATTATTAAGATAGCCAGATTACTGAAAACAATTTGCATATTCAATGTAATCCCCATCAAAATTCCAATGATGTTCTTGGCAGAAGTAGAAAAGACTATCCTAGAACTCATATGAGAACATAAAAGACCCAATTCAATATGGAACAAAAAGAGCAATGCTGGAGATATCACATTTGACTTCAAATTCTATTACAGACCCATAGTAAGAAAAACAGCATGGCACTGACACACAAACAGAGATACAGACCAACAGAGTAGATTACAAGACTCAGAAACAAGCTCATGCAGTTATTGCTGTATGATTTTTCACAACAGTGCCAAAAAGAGTCTCTTCAAGTATCAATGCCAGGCAAACTGGATAGTATTTCACAGTTGGTCAAAGACCTTAATGTAATACGTGAAACATTAAGGTGACTAGGAGGAAACGCTTCTAGACATAGGCATAGCTAATGGTTTTCTGAGTAGGATGCCCATGGCGCAGGAAATAATACGAAGATTTGACAAATTCATTCTATCAAATTTAAAAGCATCTGCAAAACAAAGGATACTATAACCAAAATAAAGAGGCAGCTTACAGAATGGAAGAGTATCTTTGCCGTCTGACAAGAGATTAAAAACTTGAATATAAAAAGAAGTAAAAAAAATAAACACTGAAAGTATATTCCTCAATAAATAGGCAAATGAATCAAACAGTTCTCAAAAGTAGAACTGCAAATGGACAATAAGTACATGAAAAGAGTATTCAATATCTTCAATCATGAGGAAAATTCAAGTCAAAATTAGTTTGCGATTCCATGTCAGGATAGGTATCATCAAGAAAGCAAACAGCAAAAATTGTTAGTAAGTTAAAAGGAACCTTTATATGTTATTGACAGAAATGTAAAATATTCCATTTGCTCTGGAAGTCAATCTGGAGGTTCATCAAAAATATAAAATCACGGGGTTGGGAAGGTGGCTCAGTGGTAGAGCGCTTGCCTTGCATGCCTGAGGCCCTGGGTTCGATTCCTCAGCACCACATAAGAAAAAAAAGCCGGAAGTGGCGCTGTGGTTCAAGTGGTAGAATGCTAGCCTTGAGCTGAAGTTGCTGAGGGACAGCGTCCAGGCCCAGAGGTCAGGCCCCACGACCGGACCAAAAAAAACAAAAAAAAAAAACAAAAAAAATATAAAATCAGGCGGCTGGGAAGGTGGCTCAGTGGTAGAGTGCTTGCCTTGCATGCATGAGGCTCTGGGTTTGATTCCTCAGCACCACATAAGCAAAAAGAAAAAAGCGGGAAGTGGTGCTGTGGCTCAAGTGGTAGAGCGCAAGCTTTGAGCTGAAGAGCTGAGGGACAGCACCCAGGCCGAGAGTTCAGGCCCCACAACCAGACCCCCCAAAAATAAAAATAAAAATAAAAAAATAAAATGACCTAGGTATACCACTCATGGGTATATAGCCAAATGAATCTAAGTTAACCTTCTATGGGGATACCGCCACACTCATTATTGAAACACTATTTTCAAAAGCAAAGTTATGGAATCATCCTAAGTGGAAATAAAAAGATGAATGGATAAAGGACACATGTGTACATATAGATAATATATGTATGTATATATGTGCATTATATATATTCAATCAAATTTTATTCAGCCATAAAAAGAATAGATCACATGTTAGATGAAATAAGTCAGACTCAAAAGGACAAATAGCTCATATTTTCTCTCATATGTTGGAAAGGATGGTCAAATACTTGTGGCTCACATCTGTAATCCTAGCTAGCCACTTAGGAGATCTGAACCTCCGTTCAAAGAAAACCAAAGCAGAAAAGAAATCTTGAAGACTCCAAGTCCAAAATAACCAGTAAAAAAAAATAGGATTGGAGGGATGGTTCAAGTGGCAGAGTACCAGCCCAACAAGGTAGACTCTGAGATCAAGCCCCACAAAAAATTAAAAGAAGGACCTATGTTTCTTTGGGCTTGGCTTACTTCACTTAATATGGTTTCCCTTGTTTGCAATATCTAGTATATGTATGAGTCAAGCAGAAAAGGTCAGATAATGTGATGTTAGGAAAATGAACCCTTAGATATGTATTTAAATGTTTTTTCTTTCATGCATTTGTTTCTAATGCATTTATAAGATTATTTCTTTGTTGCTTTGTATGTCCCTCCCCCACAGTATAACCCCTGCTTTCACTATATTTGATGTCGGTATAATTTGTGGAGGAGATGGGGAAAAACAAGTCATTTAAGGATACAGGTGGACCCGTTGCAACAATGAGAAGTACAAGTTGTCATGTCGAAAATGAACTTTACAACTTTGGTGCGGGCGGGAAGGGGGGGAGGATTGGGTGGGGAGGCAGGGGGAGGCTGGGAAGGGATGTGAAGGGTAAACAAAAGAGGAGGCTGCAATGCTTAATAAGAAATGTACTCATTACCTTGCCCATGTAATTGTAACCCTTCTGTACAGTATGTTCACAAAAAATTAAAAGAAGGAAGGAAGGAAGGAAAGAAGGAAGGAAGGAAGGAAGGGAAGGAGGGAAAGAAAGAGAAAGAGAGAGAAAGAAAGAAAGAAAGAAAGAAAGAAAGAAAGAAAGAAAGAAAGAAAGAAAGAAAGAAAGAAAGAGAAAGAAAGAAAGAGAAAGAAAGAAAGAGAGAAAGGTATGAAAGTAGTAAGGCAACTAGTTAGGAAGAGGTAGGGGACCAGTGGGAGGGTGAACAAAAGATGTTAATGAAGAGGTTATAGCCTATATGAAAGCAGTGTGTGTGTGTGTGTGTGTGTGTGTGTGTGTGTGTGTGTGTGTGTGTGTGTGTGTGTAGTGTGTGTATGTAGGAAAATGTCATAATGAAAGACATTAAATTGTTGCTTCAAAAAAAAACTTGTAGCCAGTCCCAGCAGTTCTCAGCTGAGGAGGAGACTGCAGAGTACAGGCCAAGAGGAGGTGAAATGAAAACCTGGCAAGCTACTAGCCCTGGGGCCTTGGAAGGTGGCCAGCTGTGCATGGGGCATGGACTGTAGGGCCAGCCTCCTAGCCCTGCTGCTCCTGGTGCTTACCCAGCCTCAGGATCTGGATCACTTTGTTTCCAGATCTCCTGACTGTGTCTGTCCCAAGAGGAGTGTTGTAGCCTGAGGTTCACCTGTTTTTCATATGCCAAGTCAGTGTTTTCAACCTCTTTTATTTGTGTGGGTCCTGAGGCTTGACTCAGGGCCTGGGCACTGTCCCTGGGCCTTTTTCACTCAAGGCTAGTGCTCTACCACTTGAGAACTTCCAGCTTTAGGGTAGTTTATTGGAGATAAGTTGCACACTTTCTTTCCCAGGCTGGCTTTGAACCCTAATCCTCAGATCTCAGCCTCCTGAGTAGCTAGGATTACAGACATGAGCCACTGCTGACTGGCTTCCAGCCTCCTTTTGGCAAAGCAACCTCTGCTTCTCTTTGTGTGGCTTATGTGTTTGTTGGCTTGACATGAATGTCTCCGCGATATTTTCCCCTCCTTGTCCTCAGAGCAGGCAGCCACACAGAGGCATCTTCTCATGAGTGTCAGGCTTGCAACCCAAGTTGGAATTCCAAGTACAGTATTTGAGAAATGAACACGACCAGGCTGCTCTTTCTCTACATGGTACTTGGCTTCAAGTCCCACCTAATTACTTCACAGCACAATTTACCCTCTGTCTGTCCACCAGGCTAAAGCAGAAATTCTATGGCTTTACCAGTCCTAAGTGACACTTAGTTCATTAATCCTCGCTAGTTTTGTGGGGTTTTTTTTCCATAGCACGGGGCTGATTTCTGCTGAGTTTTTTTTCCCGTTTTTGTTTCTCTTTCCCTACTTTGCCCCTGTATCTATGAAAAACCTACCATTGTGCTTTCTGTTGAGATCAGAACCAAAATTAAACTTAACACTGACTTTTTTTTTTTAGCAGACCATGCATTCATTCCAGCCTGATATACATACTCAGGAGGCTGGTAGTATTGCCTAAGTTTATTTGTATATCAATTTGTTAAAAAAAAAAAACAAGCCTAAAGTTATTTTTTCTGGAGTCACTGTAGCTAAATATTCAACATACAGTAAAATTGTAATGCCTACATAGGGTTTGAATACGTGTAGTGGGCATTTTAAATATTTTTTCTCAACAAAACACCTTTTAGCTCTCTTACAAAAATGGCCCATTTTTTATTTTTTTAAAATTTTTTAATGGCCCATATTTTCAAACACTAGTATATCGTTTTGGGGGGATTGTTGAAGATGAAACCCAAGTGCTATACAACTGAGCTATGCTTCTAATCTTATAACATAACCTGTCTTCAATCTCTCGTGGTTGTTGTTGTGCCAGTATTGGAGCTTGAACTCAGGGTCTGGGTGCTGTCCCTGAGCTTTTTCACTGAAGAATAGCTAGCACTCTACCACTTGAGCCACAACTCCCCTTTTGGAGTTTCAGTGGTTAATTGGCAATTGGAGCCTCATGAACTTTCCTATTCAGGCTGCCTTCAAACTGTGATCCTCAGATTTCAGCCTCTTGAGTAGCTAAAATTTCAGGCATGAGCCATTAGGCCCAGCTTCCTTTCCTCAGACGTTTAGAATAATCTACAGTGCTTTCTACTATTGTCTTATTATATGAATGGAGAGTTAATGCAATGTTAACGCAAATCCACATATTTTACCTTTGTGAAATATTTTTGTTGTGATTGCAGAAGAATTTATTATGAATTATTCAGCATCACTTTCCAAACAAAATATTGGAAAATGCTATGATATTTAAGAACTGTATATATTGTATACTTATATTTCAAAACTTATAACACTGGCAAGCCAACTTTAAAATTCTAAATGATGATTTAATATTTTGTGGGGGAATTAAAAAATCAGGCTTCTAAATGAGTATACAATATGGAGGATTATATATAGTTACAAACTATATATATATATATATATATATATATATAATTTTAGACCAAAAAAACAAATTATTTTTCTTTGAGTGTGATTTACCTAATGTCTCATGAATCTGTTTTTCTAGGAACTCTAGCACTGATGTATGATATAGAGGTAGCTTTCCTAACTTTCTCTATGTCCCATGTAGTTAACATTGCAAAGCTATAATTAAAAACATTTTCCTTTCTGGGCTTCAGTGGCTCATACCTGTAATCCTAGCTACTCAGCCTAAGACTGAGGATCCAGATTCAAAGACACCTGGGACAGAAAAGTCTGTGAGACTCTTATCTCCAATTATCCACCAAAAGCTGGAAATGGAATTGTGGCTCAAGTGGTAAAGCATTAGCCTTAAGCAAAAAAGCTCAAAAACAGGCCCTGAATTCAAGCCCCAGGACTAGCACACACAAAAAGGTTTACCAAAGTAATATTAACTAAGCTGTATATTTGACTACTTCCAATATAGAGAGGAGATTAAGACACCCTCAAATAATGAAGTCAAATATGCCCATCACTTAAAAGTTGATTTAATGAGCTAGGTGCTTGTGTCTCATGCCTCTAATCGAAACTACTAGAATGATGAGATCTAAGGATTGGGGTACGAAGACAGCTGGGGCAAAAAAGTCCATAAGACTGTTAATCATCAAAATAGCCTGAAATAGAACTGTAACTCCAGTGATAGAGCACTGTCCTTGAGCAAAAAGCTCAGGTTCAAGACCTAGTACCATCCCACCACAAAAATTGATTTAATGCAAACAATTGTATTTATTTTTCCATCAGCTTCCATTAGTGTAGTCTCACAAGAATGTGATTCATATTTTCATTTTCAAGTTAGAAAAAGAAGCAAAAAATGTCTCTCTTCATTACTTAATATCAAACAAATAGAGCTCCTTTGGGACTATGTAGAGCAATAAACAAAATGCTGTTATACTGACAGCCTTTAGAATCCATAATCTAGTAAAACAGCTTGTAGTTCCATGAATAATAACAGAAATTACATTAAGTTAACATGTGAATTTTGGTTGCCTTTTAAGGAACTATATGCAAATACTGAGAAAAACAAACTGGGTTGGAAGGAAAAGAGGAATTTCTGAATGAACCTTTATACAATTTATACAACCAACAAAAGCACAATTTCTTTGCTATCATATACTTTGAAAATTTTTATATAATGTTTCAAGAGAAAATGAGTTTTAAAATTAAGACTTCCATTGGAAGTGAGGGAAAACTTCATTTCTTTGTATCATTAACAGAAAGGTAATAAGAAATCAAATAGTTAATTGAACAAATATTTATTGAACTGAATACTATTGTAAGGGTTGATTATATAGTAGTTCCTGCTGCTACAAAGTATATCTTTCAATGGGAATAGAAGGATACATACAAAACAAATAAACATGTATTTTATAAGGAGGAAATAATTAAAGATAAGTAGAGTAAGGAAGAGAAGACTTATTTTAGATAGGATAACCTAAAAGCTTGTATGGTGAGGTTTTATTTGAGATTTGAATGATATAAGGGAGTGAGGTATATTGATTATATAAGGAAAGACAATCAAGTCATTTTAAGTGGAAATAAAAATTGAAAAGATTGCTACTATTATAGGTGTAACAACTAATAAAACTACTGTTAAAATGAAAACTAAATCCCTAATGATTAGTTCCAGAAAGCCAAAATCTTATATGAATTTAAGGGGAAAGTGCTGTCTCCTGAGAAATAGCAGGTGCTAATATTTGACTTCAGTTAGTATTAAGTAATTCTGGCACTTTCTATACTTCAGTATTCATTGTGGTAGCAATAGACTTTTGAGTATCCTGGGATGGATTTGGTGCTTCTCTATCAACTGCAATTTATATTAGGGATCTCTTTCTGACAGACATGGGACTTGTTTCCCTCTATCTGAGGAATCAAATGTCACACTGTAGTTATCTTCCTACTTGGTCATGTGGACAAACAGGGAAGTTAATCTTGTTCAGAATACATGTTCTTCTTTTGCTAAAATGTTATCAGGAAAATGTCTAAAATTTGAAATTTTTCTTTTGCCGATTGTTTTACATCTGGAACACTTATACTTTGCGAAAAAAAGCTCTATTTTTCTATACATTAAGAACTTTCTTTTACTTCTCAAAATGTTGAGCTACAATAATTTATCCAGAAATCAGAATACGTGTTTGCTAGAACTCCCACCTAGAATGTTGGGGATCTTTCTCTAACTCCCAGCACCAAATGGTATATGAAATTAATTATTACCTCCATTATACCATGTGTGACTGGATGATAAGCTGCCCTTCAAAATAATGTCCCTATTTCTTCAGAAAATTAAATTTTGTGATCATATTTGATTAAAAAAGTACAAACTATTGATTTTTCACATTCATATGATAAGAGGTTTCTAGGATCGCTTTTAGGTATAAAATTCATCAAATTAAAGATTGCAGCCGGATGCCAGTGGCTCACACCTGTACTCCTAGCTCCTCAGGAGGCTGAGATCTGAGAATCACGGTTCAAAGCCAGCCTGGGCAAGAAAGTCTGTAAGACTCTTATCTCAAATGGCAGGAACTCCCAAATACCTCTCAGTCCTATCTCTCAACATTAACAGACTTAACTCTCCAATTAAGCGACACAGACTGTCTAGTTGGATTAAAAAGCAAGATCCTTCTATCTGTTGCCTTCAGGAGTCACATCTTGCCCATAAAAACAAACACATTTTCAATATGAAAGGCTGGAACAAAATCTACCAAGCAAACGGCCCCCATAAACAGGCGGGAGTTGCAATCCTAATATCAGATAAAATAAACTTCAAATTAAAATTAGTAAGAAGAGATAAAGAAGGTCACTACATACTAATTAAGGGATCTCTCCTACAGGAGGATGTTACAATTCTAAATATTCTTCAAACAACAGAGCACCCAAATTTATCCAAGAAACACTCCTTTCCCTCAAATCCCACATAGATCCAAAGACATTAATTGTTGGGGACTTTAACACACCACTTTCCCCAGTAGATAGATCAACTGGGCAAAAACTCAACAGAGAAACCGCAGATCTAAACAACTGCATAGATCAACTAGATTTAACAGACATCTACCTAATATTTCACCCAACAGCATCAGAATACACGTTTTTCTCAGCAGCACATGCAACATTTTCCAAAATAGACCACATTTTAGGCCACAAAGCAAACTTGTCAAAATTCAAAAACATTGAACTTATACCTTGCATTCTCTCAGACGACAAGGGAATAAAATTAGAACTCAACACCAAAAGCCACCAAAGAAAATCCTGTAACACATGGAGGCTGAACAACGCAATGCTCAATCACGAGTGGGTCATGGAAGAGATTAGAAAGGAAATTCAAATGTTCATGATTTTCAACAAAAATGAACATACAAACTATCAGCTCCTCTGGGACACAGCAAAGGCAGTACTCGGGAAAGTTTATAGCTCTGAGTTCCTACATCAACAAATTGGAGAGATATGAAACCAGCAATTTAATGAGGCATCTGAGCCTCCTTGAAAAAGAGCAGCAAGATAAACCCCAATCCAGTAGATGGAAAGAAATAATTAAAATTAAATCAGAATTAAATGAATTAGAATCCAAAAAAACCATAGAAAGAACCAACAAAACAAAGAGTTGGTTCTTGACAGACCCTTAGTAAATCTTATCAGAAAAAGAAGAGAATACACCCAAATAAATAAACTCAGAGATGAGAATGGAAACATCACCACAGAAACAACCAAGATTCAGAACATTATAAGGGAATACTTCTCAAAACTTTATGCTAATAAGTTTGAGAACTTGGAAGAAATGGGCCTTTTCCTAGCAAATATTGACATGCCAAAACTAAACCAAGATGAGTTAAATCATCTTAACAGGCCCATATCAAGTATTGAAATAGAAACAACAAGAGACCTCCAATCTAAGAAAAGCCCAGGACCAGATGGTTTTACAGTGGAATTCTACAAGGCAATGAAAGCAGAACTGACACCAATACTCCTCCAACTCTTCAATGAAATTGAAAGAGAAAGTTCACTACCAAACTCATTCTATGAAGCCATCTTAATCCTCATCCCAAAACCAGGCAGGGACTCATCAAAGAAAGAGAACTATAGACCCATTTCTTTAATGACCATTGATGCAAAACTTCTCAACAAAATTTTTGCCAATCGACTTCAACAATTCATTCAAAAAATCATACACCACGATCAAACAGGATCCATTTCAGGGATGCAAAGCTGGTTCAATAAATGCAAATCAATTAATATAATTCATCACATCAACAGGAGAAAGGATAAGAACCACATGTTATTTCAATAGATGCAGAAAAAGCATTTGAAAAGATCCAACACCCCTTTATGATGAAGGTTCTAGAAAAATTAGGAATCCATGGAACATTCCTCAATACAATAAAGGCTATATATGACAAACCTACAGCCAGTATTGTACTTAATGGTGAAAAATTAAAGCCATTTCCTCTTAACTCAGGAATGAGACAAGGTTGTCCACTGTCTCCACTGCTCTTCAGTCTAGTATTAGAATGCCTAGCTACAGCAATAAGACAAGATGAAAACATAAAGGGGATCCAAATAGGGAAAGAAGTAAAACTCTCCCTCTTTGCAGATGACATGATCTTGTATTTAAAGAATCCCATAGACTCCCAAATTACTCAAGCTGATTCAAAACTTTGGCAAAGTAGCAGGTTATAAAATTAACCATCAAAAATCAAGGCTTTTCTGTATGCCAACAATGAGAAAAGCATGGCTGAAATTAGGGAAGCAACTCCATTCATAATAGCCCCACAAAAAAATAAAATACCTAGGAATTACCTTAACCAAAGAAGTGAAGGACCTCTACGATGAAAACTTTAAAAACTTGAAAAAGGAAATCAAAACAGAACTTAGAAAGTGGCAAAAACTCCCATGTTCCTGGATTGGAAAGATCAACATCGTGAACATGGCAATACTTTCCAAGGCTATCTACAAATTCCATGTGATACCTATCAATATTCCAACCTCATTCTTCAAGGAAATAGAAGTGGCAATCCAAAAATTCATATGGAACAATAAAAGACCCGAATAGCTAAAACGATCCTCAACAGAAAGAACAGTACTGGAGGAATATCAATACCAAATTTCAAACTGTACTAAAGCCATAGTTATCAAAACAGCTTGGTACTGGCACAAGAACAGACCTCAGGACCAATGGAATAGAATTGAAAATCCAGAAATGAACCTACAGACATTTTGATAAGGGAGTTAAAAAAATAAAATGGAAGAAAGACAGCCTCTTCAGTAAATGGTGCTGGCAAAATTTGTTAACTACTTGCAGAAAACTAAAGCTAGATCCTTATATATCACCCTGTACCAGAATCAACTCCAAATGGATCAAAGACCCCAGAGTCAAAACATTACAGGATGGAATAGGAGAAACCCTAGGACTCCTTGGCACAGGCACAAATTTTCTTAATAGAGACCCAGAAACACAACAAATCAAAAAAGGTTGGACAAATGGGAATGCATGAAGTTGCAGAGCTTCTGTATGGCAAACGACATAGCTAGCAAGATTAATAGAAAGCCCACGAATTGGGAGATCTTCACTAGCCTTACAACAGACAAGGGTCTCATATCTAAAATATACCTGGAACTCAAAAAATTATATCCCCCAACAACAAATCTTCAAAGAAACAATTGCCCATAAATAAGTGGGCTAAAGACAAAGAGAAACTTCTCTGAAGAGAAAAGAAGGATGACCAATAGACACATGAAGAAATGCTCAACCTCCTTAGCCATAAAAGAAATGCAAATCAAAACAATATTGCGATTCCACCTCACCACAGTTAGAATGGCTATAATCAAGAACTCTAATAACGACATGCTGGAGGGGATGTGGACTGAAGGGAACCTTACTGCATTGTTGGTGGGAGTGTAAACTTGTTCAACCACTCTGGAAAGTAGTATGGAGGTTCCTCAAAAGACTCCACATAGAACTCCCCTATGACCCAGCAATCCCACTTTTGGACATTTACCCAAATGATCACAAACAAGACCACACTAAAGCTACCTTTACGGTAGCTAAGATGTGGAACCAACCCAGATACCCCTCAGTACATGAATGGATCAAGAAAATGTGGTATATATACACAATGGAATTCTATGCCTCCATCAGAAAGAATGACATTGCTCCATTTCTTAGGAAATGGAAAGACTTGGAAAAAATTATATGAAGTAAAGTAAGCCAGGCCCAAAGAAACTTAGGTCCCATGGTTTCCCTTATTTGCAATAACTAGTATATGTCTAAGTCAAGCAGAAAAGGTCAGATAAGTTGATGTTAGGGAAATGAACCCTAAGATATGTATTCAAATGTTTTTTTTCTTTCAGGTGATTGTTTCTAACACATTTATAAGATTATTTCTTTGTTGCTTTGTATGTCCCTCCCCCATGATATAACCCCTGCTTTCACTGTATTTGATGTTGGTATAATTTGTGGAGGGGAAGGGAAAAAACAAATCATTTAAATAGGGATGCAGGTGGATCCATTGCAACAATGATATGTAGGATGAAAAGGGATGGGAAGGGGAAACAAAGGAGGAGCCTACAATGCTTGATAACAAATGTTCTCATTATCTTGCCCTTGTAATTGTAACCCCTCTGTACAGTATTTTCACAATAAAAATAAAAATTTTAAATTAAAAACAAAGACATCTCTAATATGCCACTCAGAAAACCAGAAGTGGTGCTCTGGCTCAAGTGGTAGAGTGCTAGCCTTGAGCTGAAGAGCTCAAGGACAGCACCCAGACCCAGAGTTCAAGCCCCATGACTGACAAAAAAAAGATTGCAATCTAGAAATAAGTCAAAATCAAATCTATTCATAATTTATTTTCAATTTTTGTTATAGTTTATCAAACCTATGTTTCATAATCCTATGAAAGTTTAAGTTTAAAACAATTTTGCTTTAATGCTTTATATCTGAAATGAAACTTTAGATCTGATGAAATATAACATTTGATATTCTAAATATTTATTTTTATCAAAATGTATGTCCACACACAAAAACTTGTACTTCTTACTCTAGTAAATATATTATTTTTATCCTAGAACTTTGTGACAAATGGTTTTAATGGTTTGCCACTAGATCAGAACTTTAAGAATAAGAACAATATTTGTCATATAATATTTAAAAACCATTTTAGTAAGTTAATGACTCTTTTTTAGATATAACACCTGGCAGCACCTCACATATTGGGTAATAATAAATGTTGATTAGTGACTTAGTAAACAAACACTATGAAAGATTCACTTGGGATTCAGATATTGTTGTTTTCAGGTTCTTAGTATGTTTTGCTTTAAAATACCAAATTAAAATGTTCTTCAGAAAAAAAAATCACATCTTAAAGAAATTTTGTAATGTCAGCAGCTAATAAAAATGAGCAGCAAATAAGCCAGGTGCTAGTATTTCACACCTGTAATCCTAGCTACTCAGAGGCTGAGATCTAAGGATTGTGGTTCAAAGCCAGCAGGTACAGAAAATTTTGAGACTCTTCTCCAATTGATCACCAGAAAACTAGAAGTGGAGCAGTGGCTCAATGTGATAGAGTGCTAGCCTTGGGGGAAAGAGCTCAGGGATAGTGCCCAGACCTTGAGTTCAAGCCCCATGACCAAACATCACCCCCTACCCCCTTCCCCCCACCCGCAAAAAAAGAATGATAATGCTAGCTTACCATGTAGGCTTCCTATCAAACGTATAGTCAGATACAATTTAAATCCTGGTGAAATCCACATTTCTTCATAAATTTTTCATTCTCTCTTTTTGTTACACTGTATCTCCAGTTGTAATGTAACAACTACAAAATAGGTACATATTCTCCAGACTAGGCTCTCTGGCAGCAGTTGTCTCACAATTCTCTCTGAAGAGATTTTGAGCAAGAAGCCTGAAGACAACCTCATTAAGATCCAGGGCTATTGAACATTTAAAGATCTTCTCTTCACTGTTCCATTTGAGACAAAATCCTATTTTACTTTCATTAAAAATTCTTGAGGGCTGGGAAGGTAGCTCACTGGTAGAGTGCTTGCCTTGCATGCATGAGGCTCTGGGTTTGATTCCTCAGCATCACATAAGCAGAAAAAGCCAGAAGTGGTGCTGTGGCTTGAGTGGCAGAGCACTAGCCTTGACTGAAGAGGTGAGGCACAGTGCCCAGGCCAAGTTCAGGCCCCATGACTGGCCAAAAGAAAAAAAAATTCTTGAACTCTGTGGCAAAATATGCCCCCTACAATTATGATGTAATCTTTTATCATACATACATTGTTATTCTAAACATAAAAGAAAATGACCATTTAAGCTTAAAATCAATGAGAAAAGAATCTCAACAGACTGGAGAGATGATGGCATATAAATATGGAGTTTATATAGGTAATGTAACAACTGTATTTGTTCATTCCAATAGAAACACAAAGAAAGCTACAGCTACAAGTACAATTTTACTTTTTACATTTAAACTGTTTGTATTGTGATAAAAGCCATTTTGTGTAATTTAAAATTTTCTAGTAGCCACATTAAGAAAGTAAGAAGAGCCATATAGGGCTGGGAAGGTGCCTCAGTGGTAGAGCGCTTGCCTTGCATGCTCCAGGCCCTGGGTTCAATTCCTCAGCACCACATAAGCAAAAAGAAAAAAGCTGGAAGTGGCGCTGTGGCTCAAGTGGTAGAGC